>NC_052071.1:1946617-2240343 GCF_015852505.1 Tachyglossus aculeatus | reverse complement strand
CTTGGATCGTGGCACTGTACTAAGCCCTGGGAGAAAATAACCAGGTGAGAATTAAATGCAGTCCTTGCCCTTCATGGGCCTCAGGGTTTAAATGGGTTGCCCTTCACTGGGCCCTGTGTGTTCTTGACATTTCAAGGAAAAAGGAGGGGAAGCAGTGTAGCCTAGTGGATGCAGCATGGGCCTGAGAGTCAGAAGGACCTGGGTTCTAATTCTCGCTCCGCTACTTCTCTGTTGCTCCCCTCCTCAAAATTATCTCTAGCGGCTACCAGTCAACCTACGCATCTCCATCACCTCGCCCCCTCCTACCTCACCTCCCTTCTCTCCGTCTATTGCCCAGCCCGCACCCTCCGCTCCTCTGCTGCTAACCTCCTCACTGAACCTCGTTCTCGCCTGTCCCACCAACGACCCCCGGCCCACGTCCTCCCCCTGGCCTGGAATGCCCTCCCTCCGCAAGTCCGCCGAGCTAGCTCTCTTCCTCCCTGCAAAGCCTTACTGAGAGCTCATCTCCTTCAAGAGGCCTTCCCAGACTGAGCCCCCTTTCTCCTATCCTCCTCTCCTCCCCCCTCCCCGCGGCACCTGTATATATGTTTGTACAGATTTATTACTTTATTTATTTCACTTGTACATATTTACTATTCTATTTATTTTGTTAATGATGTGCATCTAGCTTTGTTTGTTCTGATGATTTGACACCTGTCCACATGTTCTGTTTTGTTGCCTGTCTCCCTTTTCTAGACTGTGAGCCCATTGTTGGGTAGGGACCGTCTCTTTATGTTGCCAACTTGTACTTCTCAAGTGCTTAGTACAGGGCTCTGCACACAGTAAGCGCTCAATAAATACGATTGAATGAACGAATGATGGAAGATACTTAGCTTCTCAGTTTCCTCGTCTGTAAAATGGGGATTAAAGACCACTCTCCTCCCCACCCACCCAATTCCCATCCCATGAGTAGCAGCTTGGTGTAGTGGAAAGAGCACGGGCCTGGGAGTCAGAAGGTCATGGGTTCCAGTTCCAGATCCGCCACTTGTCTGCCATGTGACCTTCGGCTGGTCACTTCACTTCCCTGGGCCTCAGTTACCTCATCTGTAAAATAGGGATTGAGACTGTGAGCCCCACGTGGGACAGGGACAGCGTCCAACCTGATCTTCTTGTATCCAGCCCACCACTTAGTACAGTGCCTGGCATATAGTTAAGCGCTTAACAAATACCATAATAATAATAATAATTATTATTATTATTATCCCCATTGGTAAGGTGGGGTAGGGATTTACCCATGTGGTTATCTCTCATCTGCCTCAGCATTTAGGGCAGTGGTTGGCACATGCTAAGTATTTTTTAATAGTATTTGTTAAGCACTTACTAAGTGCCAGGCCTGTACTGAGCGCTGGGGTGGATGGAAGCTAATCACGTTGGATACAAATGAGCTAATAGGCCCAGAGAGGGTGAAGTGACTCGCCCTAGGTCACATAAAGGACGGGTGGCAGAGTGGGGACGAGAATCCCCATCTCTCTGACTCCCAGGCCCACGCTCTATCCCCGGGCCCACGCTGCTTCTTCGAAGCTGCTCCTTTCTCCATTGAGACCGATTAGTCCTCTAGACTGTAAGCTCGTTATGGGCAGTAATCATGTCTGTTGTACTCTCTCAAGCGCTTAGTACAGTGTCCTGCACCCACCAGGTGCTCAGCAAATGCAATCTACTTGATAGATCTGAAGCAGTTGTCTTCCAGCTTTCCATGTGATGCACTTTTCCTGTGCTCTGCTGCGTGGGAGTCAGAAGGATTCGAGTTCTAATCCCGGCCCTGGCACTTGTCAGGAGGGCGACCTTGGGCAAGTCATTTCATTTCTGCACCCTCTGCTTCTCTGAAGCTAACCTCACTGTACCTCGTTCTCGCCCGTCCCGCCGTCGACCCCCGGCCCACGTCCTCCCCCTGGCCTGGAATGCCCTCCCTCCGCACATCTGCCAAGCTAGCTCTCTTCCTCCCTTCAAAGCCCTACTGAGAGCTCACCTCCTCCAGGAGGCCTTCCCAAACTGAGCCCCCTTTTTCCTCTCTCCCCCCCACCCCCCAGCCCTATCTCCTTTCCCTCCCCACAGCACCTGTATATATGTTTGTACATATACAAACAGAGAGATTTATTACTCTATTTATTTTACCTGTACCTATTTACTTTTCTATTTATTTTGTTAATGATGTGCATCTAGCTTTACTTCTACTTATTCTGAGGACTTGACACCTGTCCACATGTTTTGTTGTCTGTCTCCCCCTTCTAGACTGTGAGCCCGTTGTTGGGTAGGGACCGTCTCTACGTGTTGCCAACTTGTACTTCCCAAGTGCTTAGTACAGTGCTCTGCACACGGTAAGCACTCAATAAATACGATTGAATTAATGAATGAATTTCTCTGGGCCTCAGTTCCCTCATCTGTAAAATGGGGATAGGGACTGTGGGACTGTGGGACAGGGGCTGGGAAAAGCTTACCCAGCTCTCAAGACCATGCTTGACACATAGTAAGTGCTTAGCAGATACGATCATTGTTATCAGTCACCCCATCACGGCTCACTATTCAGCAGCTAAGTTTGAAGCTTGTTGCGGGCAGGGAACGTGTCTACTAACTCCGTTATACTGGACCCTCTCAAACAATTAGTACAGTGTTCTGCACCCATCAAGCACTCAATAAATGTGCTTGAGAGAGCATGGGCCTGGGAGTCAGAAAGACTTGGTTTCTAACACCGGCTCTGCCCCATGTTCCCCTAGATCATAAGCTCGTTGTGGGCAGGGATGTGTCCCTTTATTGTTATAGCCAGCTCTCCCAAACACTTAATACAGTGCTCTACACACAGTAAAAGCTCAGTAAATGTGATTGACTGACCAGCGTGATGACCGATTGAATATCCAATGGGCTATCCTTTCTCCCTATGTATCCCACCCAGGAAAGTTGTATTTAGGTGAGCAGAGTTTCAGAGCTGTTAGAATGACAGCATTCTAAGAATGTCAAGCACCAGGGTAGATACATTACTCAAGAGTTGGCCTATCCTGCTGGATCGTCAGCTCCTTGAGGGCTGGAGCTCGCCTGTGCTCAGTATAGCGACCCGCAGGCAACATGTCTGCAAATGTTCCCGATGGATTTATTTCCATCCTCCTGGAGGCCTCACGGACGGATTGCTCGGCAATGAGGCCTGGACCGCAGATTCAACCCCCGACCCCCATTCCCCCATCCTCCGGCCTGAAGCTCTTGCCCCATTAATCCTTATCTCATTTCTTCTTCTCCCTCTCCCTTTCGTGTCGCCTTTGCCCACACTGTAGTGACCCTCTCAGCCCCGCAGCAGTTACGTCCATAGCCATAATTTATCTATATTAATATATACCCCTATAGATTGTAAGGTCATTGCGGGGAGGTGGCAGGCCTACCAACTCTTGTTTATACTGTCATCTCCCCAGCTCCTTGTTCGGGGCTCTGCACACACTAAGTGATCAATGGAAACAATGATGGATTTCTCCTGAAGACACTCCCTGGCTCACTAACTCCGAGAGCAGGTGCCAAGAATTCCCTGTTGCTGCCGACATGCGCAGCTCATCAGGGTTTGCGCTTCTGTTGTTTGAGCAGAGTCAAGAGCTCTGGGAATGGAGGTTAATAGGAGAAGAAGGAAGAGGAGGAGGAGAAGGAGCTGTTGCATCAGCAGTTTTTTATTTTAAATGGTATTTGTTAAGCACGTACTATGCGCAAGGCACCGCACAAAGCGCTGGGGTAGATGCAAGCCGATCAGGTGTCGGACACAGTCTTAATCCCCATTATACAGATGAGGGGAATGAGGCACAGAGAAGTGAAGTAACTTGTCCAAGGTAACCCAGCAGACCAGTGCGTGCCAAGCACTGTACTACGCTGTGGCGTAGAGACAAGGTAATCGGGTCGGACACAGTCCCCGTCCCACATAGGGCTCCCAGTCTTAACCCTCATTTTGCAGGGGAGGGTTAGAACTCATTCTCTTATTTTCCATTGAAATACTGGTTCAGAACCCTCAAGTTCACCAAAATCACATCAGTGGTGGACTTGCCAATTATGAACCCGTGTTTCAAGGGGAATGAGGTCTCATGTCCACCTGTGTAGTCTATCTTAGAGTTCATTACAGTGCTTGGCACATAGTAAGTGCTGATTCCTACTATTACCACTATTAATGTCTTTTCAAGAAAGACCATGTCTGTCTTCGCTAGCAGGACTTTCATACAGTGAACTCTTGTATTCACGCATGACGCTAAAGAGAACCCTTCACTTTGAAAAGTATTCCTAAAGCGACCAGAGGAATCTTTTGGTTGCAGTGTGTTTTTAGTTCAGAAAAGAATGAATTTCAAATCAACCCACACTTCACTTGGGACTCCACCTGAGATTTCTGCAACACTTGTAGAGGCTACAGTTATGATGATTATTACTACTGTATTTGTTAAGTGCTTATTATGTGCCAGGCACTGTACTAAGAGATGGATAAAAGGAAATCAGAGTGGACCCAGTCCCTGTCCCACCTGGAGCTCACAGTCTCTATCCCCATTGTACAAATGAGGTAGCTGAGGCCCAGAGAAGTGAAGTGACCAGCCCAAGGTCACACGGCAGACATGTGGCATGGTCGGGATTAGAACCCGGGTCCTGCTGACTCCCAGGCCCAGGCCCTATCCACTAAGCCATGCTGTTTCTCCTAAGCATTCTCCAATGGCTTGCTCTGACAGACAGATCTCTCAATCAAAAAAAAAGAAAAACAAATGAACCATACAGAACACTGTCCATTCCTTGTTTAACTCTGCAGGGAAAAGCACTACGCAAATGAATCAACCAGTCTTATTTATTGAGGGCTTACTGTGCTCTTGAGAGAGTACAATATCTATTCCCTGCCCACAACAAGCTCACCGTCTAGCCAAGATGTATTTCAGTTCACCACATTGCCAAGTGGTTTTGATAAATCTTTCAAAACCATGTTAAAACCAAAACAGACTTTGCTTGGACTATTCCCCAGAGAAGGACAGGTAAATTTGACACCTTATTTCTTTAGATAGAGCTCAACCTCTGTGGCTCATTTTGAAGACTGCTGTTCTAAATTGTCATTTTTATTACCAATTCATAGGCGTACCACGATAAACACTTTGATACTCACCCCAACCCATAGTTCTTATGTAAATCTCCTTACACTCTACTTCCCCTTTATGTCATTTATTTTAATATCTGCCTCTTCCTGGAGACAAATCTTCTTGTGGACAGGAGAATGATAATAATAATTATGATGGCATTTATTAAGCGCTTACTATGTGCAAAGCATTGGGGAGGTTACAAAGTGATCAGGTTGTCCCATGGGGGGCTCACAGTCTAAATCCCCATTTTACAGATGAGGTAACTGAGGCCCAGAGAAGTGAAGTGACTCGCCCAAAGTCACACAGCTGACAATTGGCGGAGCCGGAATTTGAGCCTATGACCTCTGACTCCAAAGCCCATGCTCTTTCCACTGAGCCACGGATATTATTACTGTATAAAGAATAATAATAATAATACAGTTGCACGATGGTTCACGTGGTGCCACGCAGCTCTCCTGACTCACCTTCCCCTCTCAACCCATCGGTGTCCCCCATCGTCAATCGATGCCCTGCTCCACAAACTGAGGTTCTCAAACTCTCGGCCACCGTCAAAACTCTGGTCTTTGCTAACAATCCAATCGGCTGCCTGAAGCCACTTTGCTTCAATTGTCAGTTTTCCTAAGTGGCTGGAGAGTTTGACGATCAGCTCCTTGCCAGCTGTAATGCCACAACCAAACGCGAGGTAGATGAGAAAGAGGCCCAGGGAGTAAGCAGGTACTGGAGGATCAAAGTGCCAGCAGGTAGCGAAAAAGAGACATGCGGCCTCCCTGAATCACCGTCTGGGAGGGAAGCAGCGCCGCCTAGTGGATAGAGCGCAGGCCTGAGGGTCAGAAGGACCTGTCTTCTAATCTATGGCCTGCCACTTGTTCTCTGAGTGACCTTGGACAAATCATTTCACTTCTCTGAGGCTCAGTTACCTCATCTCTAAAATAAGAATAGTAATGATGATGACGATGATGGTAATTGAGGTATTTGTTAGGCGCTTACTATGTTCCAATCACTGTCATAAGCACTGGGGTAGAAATCAGGTAATCAGGTCAGACACAGTCCCCATCCCACCTGGGGCCCACAGTCTTCATCCCCATTCTACAGATTCATTCATCCATTCATTCAATCGTATTTATTGAGCGGTTACTGTGTGCAGAGCACTGTACTAAGTGCTTAGGAAGTCCAACTTGGCAACATATAGAGACGGTCCCTACCCAATTCATTCATTCATTCATTCAATCGAATTTATTTAGCTCTTACTGTGTGCAGAGCACTGTACTAAGCGCTTGGGAAGTCCAGGTTGGCAATATATAGAGACGGTCCCTACCCAACAGCGGGCTCACAGTCTAGAAGGGGGAGACAGACAACAAAACAGACAACAGACACGGCTTCAACTATCATCTCTATGCTGATGACACCCAAATCTACATCTCTGCCCCTGCTCTCTCTCCCTCCCTCCAGGCTCGCATCTCCTCCTGCCTTCAGGACATCTCCATATGGATGTCCGCCCGTCACCTAAAACTCAACATGTCCAAGACTGAACTCCTTGTCTTCCCTCCCAAACCCTGCCCTCTCCCTGACTTTCCCATCACTGTTGACGGCACTACCATCCTTCCCGTCTCACAAACCCGCAAACTTGGTGTCATCCTCGACTCCGCTCTCTCATTCCCCCTCACATCCAAGCCGTCACCAAAACCTGCCGGTCTCACCTCCGCAACATCGCCAAGATCCACCCTCTCCTCTCCATCCAAACCACTACCCTGCTCGTTCAAGCTCTCATCCTATCCCGTCTGGATTACTGTATCAGCCTCCTCTCCGATCTCCCATCCTCCTGTCTCTCTCCACTTCAATCTATACTTCACGCCGCTGCCCGCATCGTCTTCGTCCAGAAACGTTCTGGGCATGTTACTCTCCTCCTCAAAAATCTCCAGTGGCTACCAATCAACCTATGCATCAGGCAGAAACTCCTCACCCTCGGCTTCAAGGCTGTCCATCCCCTCGCCCCCTCCTACCTCACCTCCCTTCTCTCCTTCTACAGACTAGCCCGCACCCTCTGCTCCCCTGCCACTAATGTCCTCACCTTGCCTCGTTCTCACCTGTCCCGCCGTCGACCCCCGACCCACGTCATCCCCCTGGCCTGGAATGCCCTCGCTCCTCACATCCTCCAAGCTATCTCTCTTCCTCCATTCAAGGCCCTACTGAGAGCTCACCTCCTCCAGGAGGCCTTCCCAGACTGAGCCCTCTCCTTCCTCTCCCCCTCCTGCCCCTCTCCATCCCCCCACCTTACCTCCTTCCCTTCCCCACAACACCTGTGTATATGTATATATGTTTGTATGTATTTATTACTCTATTTATTTATTTATTTTACTTGTACATATTTATTCTACTTATTTTATTTTGTTAATATGTTTTGTTTTGTTCTCTGTCTACCCCTTCTAGACTGTGAGCCCGCTGTTGGGTACGGACCGTCTCTATATGTTGCCAACTTGGACTTCCCAAGCGCTTAGCACAGTGCGTATTCATCGTATTCATTCAATACGATTGAATGAATGAATGAATGAATGAATGAATGAATGAACAAAACAAAACATATAACAAAATAAAATAAATAGAATAAATTCATTCATTCATTCAATCGTATTTATTTATTCATTTATTCAGTCGTATTTATTGAGCGCTTACTGTGTGCAGAGCACTGTACTGAGCACTTGGGAAGTCCAAGCTGGCAACATATACAGACGGTCCCTACCCAACAGCGGGCTCATAGTCTAGAAGGAGGAGACAGACAACAAAACAAAACATATTAACAAAATAAAATTAATAGAGTAAATATATACAAATAAAATAAATAAATAAAGAGTAATAAATACGTACAAACATATATACAGATGCTGTGGGGAGGGGAAGGAGGTAGGGGTCTAGGGACACTTCTAGACTGTGAGCCCGCTGTTGGGTAGGGACCGTCTCCATACGTTGCCAATTTGTACCTCCCAAGCACCTAGTACAGTACTCTGCACACAGCAAGCGCTCAATAAATGCAATTGAAAATGAAAAATGATAGTAAGGCGGGGGGATGGGGAGGGGGAAGAGGGGGAGAGGAAGGAGGGTTCTCAGTCTGGGAAGGCCTCCTGGAGGAGGTGAGGTCTCAGTAGGGCTTTGAAGGGAGGAAGAGAATAACTAGAATCATAGCTATATGCTCATCATTAATGAAAAAAAATCAGTCAATCAATCGTATTTATTTAGCGCTTACTGTGTGCCGAGCACTGTACTAAGCGCTTGGGAAGTACAAGCTGGCAACATATAGAGACAGTCCCTACCCAACAGTGGGCTCACAGTCTAGAAGGGGGAGACAGAGAACAAAACCAAACATACTAACAAAATAAAATAAATAGAATAGATATGTACAAGTAAAATAAATAAATAAATAAATAGAGTAATAAATATGTACAAACATATATACATATATACAGGTGCTGTGAAAGAGAAGTAAATATGTGCAAATAAAATAGAGTAATACAGCTGTACAAATATATCCAAGGGCTGTGGGCAGGCCCCGACCAGACCAGACAGCGGGAGACAGAGAACAAAACAAATCATATTAACAAAATAAAATAAATAGAATAAATATGTACAAATAAAATAAATAAATAAATGGAGTAATAAATATGTACAAACATATAGATATATACAGGTGCTGTGGGGAGGGGAAGGAGGTAAAGTGGGGGGGATGGGGAGGGAGAGGAGGGGGAGAGGAAAGAGGGGGCTCAGTCTGGGAAGGCCTCCTGGAGGAGGTGAGCTCTCAGTAGGGCTTTGAAGGGAGGAAGAGAGCTAGCTTGGCGGATGTGCGGAGGGAGGGCATTCCGGGCCAGGGGGATGATGTGGGCCCGGGGTCGACGGCGGGACAGGCGAGAATGAGGCACGGCGAGGAGATTAGTGGCAGAGGAGCGGAGGGTGCAGGCTGGGCTGTAGAAGGAGAGAAGGGAGGTGAGGTAGGAGGGGGCGAGGTGATGGAGAGCCTTGAAGCCGAGGGTGAGGAGTTTTTGCCTGATGCGTAGGTTGATTGGTAGCCACTGGAGATTTTTGAGGAGGGGAGTAACATGCCCAGAGTGTTTCTGAACAAAGACGATCCGGGCAGTGGCGTGAAGTATGAATTGGAGTGGGGAGAGACAGGAGGATGGGAGACCAGATAGGAGGCTGATACAGCAATCCAGACGGGATAGGATGAGAGCTTGAACGAGCAAGGTAGCGGTTTGGATGGAGAGGAAAGGGCTGATCTTGGCAATGTTGCGGAGGTGAGATCGGCCGGTTTTGGTGACGGATCGGATGTGAGGGGTGAACGAGAGAGCGGAGTCAAGGATGACACCAAGTTTGCGGGCTTGTTAGATGGGAAGGACGGTAGTGCCGTCAACAGTGATGGGAAAGTCAGGGAGAGGGCAGGGTTTGGGAGGGAAGACAAGGAGTACAGATGAGGTAACTGAGATGAGGGGAAGTGAAGTGACGTGGCCAAGGTCACCAAGCAGACATATTGCGGAACCGGAATTAAAACCTGCGTCCTCTGACCTCCTGGTCTGTGTTCTTTCCACTAGGCCATGCTGCAACTCCCCTTTAATTTTAAAATGGGGATTATGATCGTGAGCCCCACATGGAACCTGGACTGTGTCCAACCTGATGAGCTTATCTCTATCCTGGTGCTTAGTCTAGTGGCTGGCACATAGTAAGTGCTTCAAAAATACAGAGGAGAAAATAGAAAAGATCATGTCATTAGGGGGTGATAGAGAGTCATAGCCTCACAGAACCATGCCCTAGTACCACCTTGGGGCAGTAGAGAGGAGCAGCCTCCCAGACCAAGCCTCCTGCTGGACCGTAGTATTCTATACTACACTGCCACCAGGCATAGCTTCGCCGAACAAGCCTGCTGTCACCAGGAGTGATAGAGAGGCACGGCCTCCCAGAATAACGATTGGTGCCACCAGGGGACAGGCTGCCACTCTCAGAACAGTGGATGGCTCTGGTTCCAGGGGCCTGGGGAATGTCTCCAAAGCTGCTGTTCCTTGCCTCTTTACACTACTCCCAGATTTACCCCATTACTGAGTGGGCTGTATTGCTCCCCCAAAAGGAAGAGTGTGTGTGTGTGTGTGTGTGTGTGTGTGTGTGTGTGTGTGTGTGTGTGTGTGTGTGTGTGTGTGTGTGTGTGTGTGTGTGTGTGTGTGTAAGAGTGGGGAAGAAGAGTATTGAGGTGGTTGCCACTCATAGCAGAATAGGGGCTGGGTCAAGCTTCCCGGTGACTATGGCAAAAACTCCTTACCATTCACTTCAAACCACTTAATTACCTTGCCCCCTCCTACCTCACCTCACTGATCTCCTACTATAACCCAGTCTGCATGCCTGGCTCCTCTGGTGCTAACCTTCTCACTGTACCTCGATCGCATCTATCTCACCGCCGACCTTTGCTCACGTCCTACCTCTGGCTTCCTTGAAACTCCTCTGACGTGGGACTATTTTCCAGAAACTCAGGGAAGCCAATCAGATTGGTATTGATTTTTTGCCGTAACTGTGTATGTGTGAGTATCTGTAGGCATCTACCCACCTTTTAATTAGGCTAAGCAAGGAATACACTGTTCCGCCTCAGTTTCACCTTTGAACTTGTTTCTGAGCCCCTCAAACTGAAGGGGAGACGATTCCCCTTTGACAGAGTCCTACCTTGAGCACCTGAATTGAAGGGGAGACAATCCCTGGGGAAGGACTCATACATTAAGGGCCTGAAACTAAAGGGGGAGACAATCCCTCCGTGACGGGCTCAAGGCAGGGTTGTGTGGATTCCTAGCTGAGATCAAGTCAACAGAGAGGGGAAGGGCAGGAGGTGGGGGAGAGAGGATGGGAGCGGGGGCTTTCAGAACAGCACTGGCTGGCCTGAATCTCTAACTTCATGGATCAAGCATGGGTCTGGGAGTCAGATGACCTGGGTTCTAACCCTGGCATGTCACTTGTGTGCTGAGTGACTTTGGACAAGTCATTTCTCTGTGCCTCACTTACCTCATCTGTGAAATGCGGATTAAGCCTGTGAGCCTCATGTGGGACATGGAGTGTGTACCGCCTGATGTACTTGCATCCAACCCGGGGATCAGGACAGTGCCTAGCACATAGTATATGTTTTACAAATACCATTTATTTTTTAAAAAAAACGACAACCAAGCCTTACCCCCGGCACATTGGAGAGGTCAGGCAGACCTTGTCTATGTGGTACTGGGCCCAAACCTCTGATGAAGTAAAATCCAAAATGTATTCTCTGGCTTCTGACAGCCCCGACTTTCTCCATGGCTGCCACTTCTTCCCTGCCTGTTCCCAGGAGATCTTGTGTGCAGATCTGATCCAGACAGCTGCTCCTGGGCTCCCGGATCTCCTGCTCCCAGTTGTACATTACTCAAGGATTGGCCTCTCCTGCTGGATCAAAAACTCCTTGAGGGCAGGAGCTCACGTGTGCTCTGTGTAGCGACCTCCAGCAATATGTCCACAAATGATGATGATGATGATGATGATGGTATTTGTTAAGTGCTTACTATGTGCAAAGCACTGTTCTAAGCGCTGGGGGGATACAGGGTGGTCAGGTTGTCCCACGTGGGGCTCACAATCCCAATCCCCATTTTACAGATGAGGTAACTGAGGCACAGAGAAGTTCAGTGACTTGCCCAAGGTCACATAGCCGACAAGTGGCAGAGTCGGGATTAGAATCCATGACCTCTGACTCTCAAGCCCGTGCTCTTTCCACTGAGCCACGAGTCACTTCATTTCTCTGTGCTCCAGTTCCCTCATCTGTAAAATGGGGATTGAGATGTTACCGAGGGATTCATTTCCATCCTCCTGTCGACCTCACGGATGGATTGCTCGGCAATAAGGCCTGGACCAAAGATTCAACCCCCGACCTCCATCCCCACCCTCCAGCGTGAAACTCTTCTAATTCTCATCTCATTTCCTCTTCTCCCGCTCTCTTCTATGTCACCTTTGCCCACACTTTATGGATCCCTCAGCCCCACACACTTATGTCCATATCTGCAATTTATCTATATTACTATCTACCCCTCTAGAGACTGTAAGGTCATTATGGGCAGGTCTACCAACTCTGTTTATATTGACCTCTCCCCAGTTCTTTGTACAGTGTGCTTGCTGCACACACCAAGTGCTCAATAGAAGCAATGATGGATTTCTCCAGCAGACACTTCCTGGCTCACTAACTCTGAGAGCAGGTGACAGGAACTCTCTGTTGCTGCCAACACTAGCAACTCACCAGGGTTTGTGCTTCTGTTGTCTCAGCAGAGTAGTGAGCACTGGGAATGGGGGTTAATAGGAAGATGAGGAGGAGCAGCAGCGATTTTTTTTAGGTGGTATTTGTTTAGCACTTACTATGTGCAAGGCACCGTACGAAGCACTGGGGCAGATACAAGCTGGTCAGGTTGGACACAGTCTCTGTCCCACATGGGGCTCACAGTCTCAATCCCAATTTTACAGATGAGGGTACCGGGACACAGAGAAGTGGAGTGACTTGCCCGAGGTAACACGGCAGACAAGTGCATGCCAAGCACTGTACTAATGGGTGTGGTGGTCACAAGGTAATCGGGTTGGGTACAGACCCCATTCATAATAGTGCTCTTAAGTCTTAACCCCCATGCTACAGAGGAAGATTAGTCCTCATTCTCTTATTTCTCACTGAAACACTGGTTCCCTACTAGCAAGCTCACCAAAATCACATCATTGGTGAACTTTGCAATTATCAACCGGTGTTTCAATGGGAATGAGGTCATTTCCACCTGTGTAGTCCTTCCTAGCACTCAGAAAAGTGCTTGGCATATTGGAAGTGCTTATTCCTGTCATTGCCTCTCTTAATGTCTTCTCAAGAAAGACCATATCTGTCTTCACAGAAGGACTTTTATACAGTGAGCACTTGTATTTATGAATGTCTCTACAAAGAACCCTTCACTATGAAAAATATGGGGCTCACAGATGAGGGAACCGAGACACAGAAAGGTGAAGTGACATGCCTAAATTAACACAATGGGCAAGCAGCAGCACTGGGATTAGAATCCAGGTCCCTCTAACTCCCAGGCTCTGACTCTATCCATTAGGCCACGCTGCTTCTGTATTTCTTACACTGGCATTTTTCATATATTATAGAATGCCCTGGCTTGACCTATATGGAGTTTGATTCAATCTCTCCTACGGTGCTGGATTCAATCTTTTCTTGTCCCAAAGGTTTCCTGGGTTATCCATATGCGTGGTCTCAACACTCATCTGTTACAACTGTCTTTGATCTGTAATTCTACCTTCAGTCTACTATGAGTCCAAGTAGATTCTTCAGTGGGAGACTGAAATTTACTACTACTCCTTTCACATTTAGGAGGTCTTTGAAACCTTCCAGTTGTCCATTTCAAATTTAAGTGTAACCGGTGTTTCAAACCTATAGATTTATTCTTGCCATATTTTCTGCCAAGGTAACCGTGAGGACGATAGTGATGAGGCTAGTGATAATAATAATAACTGTAGCATCTGTTAAGCGCTTACAGTGTGCCAAGCACTGTTCTAAGCGCTGGGGTAGATACAAGCTAATCGGGTTGGACACGGTCCACATCCCACATGGGGCTCACGGCCCTAATGCCCATTTTACAGATGAGGGAACCGAGTCACAGAGAAGTGAAGCTATTTGCTCAAGGTCCCACAGCAGACATGTGGCAAGAGCTGGGATTAGAACCCATGACCTTCTGACTCCCAGGCCTGGGTTCTATCCACTTGGCCATGCTCTGAAAGTCCAACCCGAACAGCTCCAGGGGAACCAGTGCTCCCCTTGCCCCCAAAACGCAGCTCAGGACCCAGGGGTGGCATGTTCCCTGTGGTCTGTGGGCAGCCTGTGAGCTCTGAGCCCATGGTTGGGCCAACTGACCCAGAGCGGCTTGGCTTAAACCAAGAGGAATTTACATTTCCTCTTATCGGTCGATCACTGAGCGCTTATTACGTGGAGAGCACTGTACTATGGCCCTTCTCAGGGTCACGCCTAAAGAGTTTTCAGAACTTTACCGGTCTCTATTACCAGAGGGAGAGTCAAGCAGAGGCCTACCATTCCATTCCTAGCTTGGGCTGTGGCTAGCGAGTAGCAAGCAATCTGCTACAAGACAAAACTCACCTGTGCCGGGCAGCAGTGTCATGGGAGAGAGTTGAGGGCGGAGACTCAGGTTTACTGTGTGAAAGGCGGCAATGGTAAACCCCTTCCATATTTTTATGAAGAAAACTCTAGGGATATACTACCAGAATGATTGCAGATGGAAGAGGGGCGTTCTGGAAGAGACGTGTCCATGGTGTAGCTATGGGTCGGAGATGATGATGATGATGAAGATATTTATTAAGCCCTAACTATGGGCCAAGCATTGTTCTAGGCACTGAGGTAGATACAAGATAATGAGGCTGTCCCATGTGGGGCCCACAGTCTTCATCCCCATTTTACAGATGAGCTGAGGCAGAGAGAAGTTGAGTGACTTGCCTAAGGTCACACAGCAGACAAGTAACTCGACAGCTTAAGACAACTGTACTTTGGTTTGGGAGAGTACCTGGAGCCCTGCCCTGGTTCGTACCCTCTGCTCTGGGTGGGGCAGGGGCCCTCTGCCTCCCTGAATCACAACCCTGTGGAACACTCTCTCTGTGTCTCTTTCTCTGCCTCCCTCTCTTCTCTCTGTATCTGTATTGATCTCTTCTCTCTGTGTCTGTCTCTCTTCTCTCTCTCCCTTTCTCTCCCCCCCACGCCCCCACCCGCCGCCGCCCCGATCCCAGGGCTCTGCATCCTGGGGAGGGGACTGCTTTTGGTGCCAGCCCCATTGGTCAGGGGCTCTGGCTTGGTGGGACAACGAGACCGTCCCTGCCAATACAACTGCTACCTTCACATACCAGGCCAATGACTTCACCTCCTCCTCCTCCTCGTCCTCCTCCTCGTCCTCCTCCTCGTCCTCCTCCCTTGGCTTTCACGGGCTCCCCTATCCTGCCAGCTCTCTGACCAAGCTCCAGGCAAGGCACAGGTGGATTCCTCATGAACCAACCAGATGGAGCATGGGCTGGGCAACCCACCCTGCCCCCTTCTTACCCCCACCACAGCTTCTGCTCTCCCCAGTTCCCCAAGGTCTTCTGGGGGTCCGGCCAGCCAGAGCCCAGACCTGGGAATGAGAAGGACCTGGGTTTTAATCCCGACTCCACCACATGTCTGCTGTGGGACCTGGGGCAAGTTGCTTCACTTCTCTGGGAAATGGAGATTAAGAGTGTGAACCCCATGTGGGACGGGGACTGGACCCAACTTACTTAACTTGTGTCTACTCCAGCACTTAGAACAATGTTTGGCACATAGTTAAATGCTTAAGAAGTACCATCGTTATTGTTATTATTATTATTATTATCCTGAGAGAAGTTCAGGGTAGGGCACTCGGCTCTCTGGGAATCTCCCCTGATCCTCCCAGAACCCCACAGGGCCTGCATGGAAACCGTCCTTTCCCACATCCTTGAGAGCATGCAATTTCACCCCAGAAAGGTCCACATTTGGCTGGGAAGCTCATCTTGAGCTGGTCACTCCCAGCTAACCGGGCAAGGCACCTACCCCCATCCCTCTCAGGACTGCCAGAAACAGAAACGCCTGATTCATCTGAGTAAGAGAGACTTTGGGTCTGTAGCAGACTGGGAGTCTAAAAGTCATGGGTTCCAAACCTGGCTATGACACGTGTCTGCTGTGTGACCTTGGGCAAATCATTTGACTTCTCTGTGCCTCGGTTACCCCATCTGTAAAATGAGGATTGAGACCGTGAGTCCTACGTGGGACAGGGACTGCGTCCAACCTGATTGCCTTGTATCTACCCCAAGCTTAGTTCAGCACCTGGCACGTAGTAAGTGCTTCACAAATACCATAAAAAAAGCAAACCTGTTCTCCCTCCCTCTTAGACTGTGAGTCCAACATGGGTAGGGACCGTATCTGATCTGGCTGTCCATTATCTATCCCAGCACTTAGCACAGTGCTTGGCACACAGTAGTGGTAGTAATAATCATAGAATTTGTTAAGCGCTTACTGTGTGTAGAGCACTGAACTAAACACTAAACTAAACTAAGAGAAGCAGCGTGGCTCAGTGGAAAGAGTACGGGCTTTGGAGTCAGAGGTCGTGGGTTCAAATCCCAGCTCTGCCAATTGTCAGCTGTGTGACTTTGGGCAAGTCAGTTCACTTCTCTGGGCCTCAATTACCTCATCTGTAAAATGGGGATTAAGACTGTGAGCCCCCCGTGGGACAACCTGATCACCTTGTAACCTCCCCAGTGCTTTGCACATAGTAAGCGCTTAATAAATGCCATTATTATTATTATTATTATTAAACACTGAGAGAGAAGAGAACTAGTGGGTGGGAACTAGTCACAGTTCCTATGCCTTGGGTGGCTCACAATCTATAGTAAGCGCATATGAAATACCTCAGTTACTACAGGGGAAAATTTGAATTTTCCTTCTTCCCCTTAGACTTGGAGCCCTATAAGGACAGAGGCCTTTCCTTTCTAAGCCCTCCTTTCCTCTTCTCCCACTCCCGTCTGCGTCACCCTGACCTGCTTGCTTTATTCATCCTTCCCACCCTCCCCTTCCAGCCCCGGAGCACTTTTGTCCATATCAGTCATTTATTTATTTCTTTTACTGCCCGTCTCCCCTTCTCAACTGTAAGCTCGCTTTGGGCAGGGAATGTGTCTGTTGTTATGCTGTCCTCTCCCAAGCACTTAATACAGTGCGCTGCACACGGTAAGTGCTCAATAAATATGATGGACTGACTGACTGACTGCTGGGGATTGGATTTCCATCTGATTATGCCATGAGTACTACCTACCCCAGTGCCCAGTAGAGCACTTGGTGCTAAGTAAGTGCTTAACAAATATCATAGTGATCATGAACATACTGCACAAACGCAAGATTCCAAAGGGAAAAGGCCGGTGAAGGTGGCATTGGATCGGAGACCGTTTCTTCCCAATAGAGTCAATTAGAGACAGGGACGGTGGGTGGCTGGGGGCAGTTCATGACTCAGCTTTACGGACGAGACAACCCTCATGGCCTAGTGGATGGAGCATGGGCCTGGGAATCATAAGGCCATGGGTTCTAATCCCAGGTCCTCCACTTGCCTGCTGTGTGACCTTGGGCAGGTCACTTCACTTCTCTGGGCCTTAGTTACCTCATCTCTAAAATGGGGATCGAGCCTGTGAGCCCCACGTGGGACAGGAACTGAACCAGATGATCTTGTTTCTACCCCAGTGCCTAGTACAGTGCCTGGCACATAGTAAGCACTTAACAAATACTATTATTATTAGTAGTAGCATGAAGAATAGTAATAACAAACCACGATATTCAGTTTCTCATACAGAGAAACACTGAGCACAAAGGATCCTGCTTCTGTTAAACCCTCAACCCAGAGGCAGTGAGATCTCTGACACTATGGAAGCCCTCAGCCTAGGGTTCTTGAGAATTTCCTCCCGCGGGATGATCGGTCCAGTTGTTCAGGGCCCTTAAGGGGCCGGCCCGGCCCGGGTGTTCCCCAGCCAAACGGTCTTCCGCTGGGACTATCCCACTGCCTCCCTTCCCTTCAGAGGCCAGCGAGCAGCCAAGTAGGGGCTGAGAGCCGCCTGGGCATCCCTTGGGTTGGTTCCCTCGGCCTCGGTGGACTCAGTTGCCCTTACCCAGGAGGGCGAGCAGCAGCAGCCACGGGCATTTCCCCCCAGTCTTTCCACTCTGCTGCTGGTCGAGCATTACTTCCAGCTGCTTCTGGGCCAATAACAGTCCATTGTCTTCTGCTTTTAGAAGACATCTTGTCCTGACCCCGGCGTGGTGGGGGGGGGCGGGGGGGAGAGTGGGGGTAGAGTGTCAACATTTCGGTCTTCCCTTGGAGACAGTGTCCGGCTCACCTGTGATTCTGGGAAGCGAAATGCCTAAGGGCATTCGATGGAATCCGGTGGTTAGCGAGGAGTCAACTGCACACTTAGAGAGGCAGTGCTTTCCCCTGCTGAGAAGCCAGAAACTGGGCTTTGCAGTCACTTTCACCGGTTCTCTGCCCCTTTCCTTTTTATTTTTAGTTTTCACTGGTATTTGTTAGGCGCTTGCTCTGAGCCAGGCACTGAGGTAGATCCAAAGCTGATGGCTTACTATGCCAGGCACTGTACTAAGGTCTGGGGTAGATCCAAGCTAATCCGGTTGGACACAGTCCCCGACCCCCATGGGGCACACAGTCTTCATCCCCATTTTCCAGATGAGGGAAGTGAGGGCCAGAGAAGTGAGGTGACTTGCCCAAGGTCAAACGGCAGCAGACAAGTGGCAGTGCCAGGATTAGAACCCAAGTCCTTCTGACTCCCGGGCCCTTGGCGACTCCATTTGGAATGACACTCTCCGCATCTGGGCATTTCTAAACCAGCGTCACCCTGGCAAGCTGGACTTTTCGATTCCCAGAACCCCATCGGAGGAGGAGGGACAGAGTCATTTGACATTCCCCTGTCTCTGGCTCCTCAAGTTTTGACTCATCAATTGGAGTGCCAAGTTGAAATTTGGGCAAAATTGCGATTCAGAAATCCATGATCCAGCTTACAGTCTAGAGGACTTTATCCGCCCCCAACCTCAGCCCCATAGTACTTTTCTTTTTGAAATTGAATATTAGTAATTATTTCTTTACTTTGATGTCTGCCTCCCCCTTTAGATTGGAGGCACCTTGGGCAGGGAACGTGTCTGCTAATTCTGTCGTATGGTCCGCTCCCGAGGGCTCGGTGTGGTACTCAGCACAGGGTAAGCGCTCAATGAATTCCATTGATGGATCGATTGATTATGTGTATATCTGTAATTTACTTTAATGTCTGTCTCCACCTCTAGTCTGTAAACTCCTTGTGAGCAGGAAATGTGTCTACTAACTCGGTAGTTAGTAGCTACTCGGTAGCTACTACTAACTCGCTATTTGGTAGTTAGGAGCTACTAACTCCTCTCCCAAGAGCTTAGTATAGTGTTCTGCACAGTAAGCACTCAATAAATACAGTTGACTGACTGACTCCCTCTCTAGACTGTAAGGTGGTTGTGGGCAGGGAACGTGTCTACCAACTCTGTTATTGTGTACTCTCCCATGCGCTCAGCACAGTGCTCAGCACTCAATGAATACCATTGACTGTCGGACTGATCCCCTCTCTAGACTGTAAGGTGGTTGGGGGCAGGGAACGTGTTTACCAACTCTGTTGTATTGTACCTCCCCCACCCCAAGCGCTTAGCATAGTGCTCTGCACAGTGGGAGCGTTCAATGAAATTGATTGATGGATCAATTGATCCTTGTTGGATTCTGGAGGAACTGGCTGAGAGTGAGCCTTGTCGGCATTTCCCAAGCCTCGGGCGCCACCTGCCGGTAGGTCCTGGTTCTACCGTGCGAATCTCAACCCGACCTCCGGGGACATGAACTGTTCCCAGTGGTTTGGTCCGACCCAAACCCAACCCAAGCCAGGGGTCTCCTGGATAAGATTATTCTGTGCAGAATCCTCCCCTCCAAGGTCGTGGGAGAGGTGTCTAAATCGTTCTGTCAATGGAATGTATTGAGTACTTTCTATGTGCAGAGCACTGTGCTGAGCACTTGGGAAAGTACAATCCAACAGAATCAGCAGACACGTTCTCTGCCCATAATGAACTCACAGTCTAGTGTATGAGCTTACAATCTAGAATCAGAGGTGGCATTAATAATAACTAATATCTGCTCAACTAGGAATAATAATGATGGTATTTGTTAAGCGCTTACTATGTGCCAAGCACTGCGTAAGCAACTGCCTGGCCTAGTGGATGGAACACGGGCCTGGGAGTCAGACGGACCTGTGTTCTAGTTCCAGCTCTGCCACTGGTCTGTTGCGGGACCTTGGGGAAGTCACTTACCTTCTCTGTGCCTCAGTTACCTCATCTGTAATTTGGGGCCTGTGAACCCCATGTGGGACATGTACTGTGACCAACCTGGAAGTTTGAATCAACCCCAGTGTCAGGTCCTTCCGACTCCCAGGCCTGTGCTCTATCCACTAGACTACGCTGCTTCTGATAGAGAGATTTTTCTGGTGCTCAGGAGCCCAGCGAAAAAGAGCAGTATGCACCGGTGGGACTATTTCCCAAGCGCTTAGTACAGTGCTCTGCACATAGTAAGCGCTCAATAAATACGATTGATGATGATGATGATGATCTCATCTCATGTGACCCTGGGGGCATATTTTTGCCCAAAGAGACGAGCGTTGTTCTCTCTCCTCCTTCTTAACCAACCAATCTTCCCAAAAGTTGCTGCCCAAATACAGTTACCCACTTTCTGATTGCTCCCTGCCAAGCTGACCTGTCTCCCAGCCACACGATGCCCTCCCCTCAAAAGTCTCCATGTCACTGTGGCCCATGAAGCCCCCCCTCACTCCATCATGGGCACCCCCTCCCTTCATCCTCACCCTGTCTCCTGCCCTCTCCTGCCTCCTCCTCATCTCATGTCATCCCCATTTGATAGATGAGGGAACTGAGGCAGAGAAATGTAGTGACTTGCCCTAGGTCGCACAGCAGGCAAGTGGATAGCGCACGGACCTGGGAGTCAGAAGGACCTGGGTTGTAATCCCGGCTCGGCCACCTGTTGGCTGTTTTACCTTGGGCGAGTCACTTCACTACTCTGGGCCTCAGTTCCCTCATCTGTAAAATGGGGATTAAGACCGGGAGCCCCCCGTGGGACAGGGACTGCATTCAAGCCGATTTGCCTGTATCCACGCCAGCGCTTAGTGTGGTGCCTGGCCCATTGTAAGTGCTGAACAAATACCACCATATTTATTATTATTGTTATGGGGATCAAGACGATGAGCCCCTTGTGGGACAGGGAGCATGTCCAACCTTCGAAGGTGAGAAGGAGGTAGCGTAACTGGGAGAGGAGGAGCATGCTGACCTCTCAATTTTCCTGGGAGACGGGGGCAGTAGAAATAGAGGAGGCCCCCTTGGGGGAGGGCAGCAGGGCAGGAAGCGTCATCTGGAGGGTGCCAAACCTTGGTGATAATACTAACGATAACGGTGGTATTTGTTCAATGCTTACTTTGTGCCAGGCGCTGTACTAAGCACTGGGGTAGATACAAGCTAACTGGGGGTTGGACACAGTCCCTGCCCCACATAGGGCTCACTGTCTCAATTCCCGTTTTCCAGATGAGGGAACCGAGGCCCAGATAAGTGAAGTGACTTGCCCAAGGTCACCCAGCAGACAAGTGGAACCCTGGTCCTTCTGATTCCCAGGCCTGCGCTCTAGCCACTAGGCCATGCTGCTTCCCAGTAGAAGCAGTAGTATTGATTAGGCACTTACTGTGTGCCAAGCACTGGGAGGCGGTGTGACCCCATGGATAGAGCACGGGCCTGGGTTCTAATCCCAGTTCCACTGTTTGCCTGCTTTGTGACCTTGGGCCAGTCACTGAGCCTCAGTTTCCTCAACTGCTAAACAATAATAATTATAATAGTCACAATAGCTGTGGCATTTGTTAAGCGTTTACTATGTGCCAGATGCTGTACCTAAGCACTGGAGCAGAGGCAGGCAAATAGGATTGGATGCAGTCCGTGTCCCACACGTGAGGCTCACGGTCTTAATCCCTATTTTACGGGGGAGGGAACTGAGGCCAAGAGAAGTGAAATGACTTGCCCAGGGTCACCCAGCAGACAAGTGGCAGAGCTAGGATTAGGATCCAGTCCTTCTGACTTCCAGGCCCGTGCTGCAAAATGGGGATTCAGTGCTTGTTCGCCCTCCTACTTGCCTGACACATAGAAATCTCTTAACGAATGAGGTCAAAATAGCACCGTGCCAAGCACTGGAAATAAATGCCCGAATGAGATGACAGTCCCTGACCCCCCAGGGGGCGCCGGTGACAGACAGCTTGGGACCCATGAAAAATAAAAACCCAGGGGCCAGAGAAGGGAGGGCAGAGATGACTGCAGCAAGAGTAACAGGGGGCGTGGCTACAGGAGAAGAGTTTCAGGTTCCCCCCAGCTCAGAGTCCACAGTCACTACGCCCACAGCAGCCACCTCGGCAGCCGCCGCAACTGCTGGAGCAACTTCATCCACGGGAGCAACTCCACTTAAAAAGATTACAAGAATTCCTCCCACACTTTACTTCCCTGAAGAAAATGATCTGCTAGAAAATGTCCTGGGATCATCTTCCATATTACTTGCTACTTACCTCCCATCCTACCTTGCCTCGCTGCTCTTCGGCTACAACCCACCCTGCACACTTGGTTGCTCTAATGCCAACCTTCTCAGTGGACCTCGTTCTCACCTACCTCACCACTGACCTTCCTCCACGTCCTGCCTCTGGCCTGGGACGCCCTCCCTCTTTCATATCTGATATGATCAGGGAATCCAATCTGATATTGTAAGAGAATCATAAAACATGTTTTTTTTTTTAGTACTTGGTACTTGTTAGTCAACCGTATTTATTGAGCGCCTACTGTGTGCAGAGCCCTGTGTTAAGCCCTTTGGAGAGTACAACATAACGATAAACAGGCACATTCCCTGTCCCCAACGAGCTTACAGTCTAGTTAAGGACTTCCTATGTGTCAAGCACAGAACTCGGTGCTGAGGTAGATGCAAGCTAGCCAGGTTAGGCGAGGTTCATCCCACAGGGGGTTCACGGTCTTAAATCCCCATTTTACAGATGAGGGAAATGAGGGCCAGAGAAGTAAAGGGACTTGCCCAAGTTCACACTCTGGATGCTTTGTCCCAATGAAGTGTCATCAAAACCTGAGCCTGCAAACCTTCCCAGTTGATGAGGAATCTGGCCAGAGAGAGAACCTTCTGGGTGGGTTGATTCCTACCCAGAAGTCCAGTCCAGATCACGGAAGACCGGTCAGTTAGACCTTTCCTCAGCTGGCCACAGTGAGGGAGGACGACTCACACGGATTCCCCAAATATTGGCAGACTGATCTTCGAACACTGTGAAATTCCCGATGATTTCAAAGAAGCTCGCAGAAAGAACCTGGGCCTTGGAGTCAGAGGGCCTGGATTCTAATTCTGGCCTCTGCCACTTGATTGCTGTGTGACCTTGGGTAAGTCACTTCACTACTCTGGGCCTCCATTTCCTCAACTGCAAAACTGGGATTCGATACCTGTTCTCTCTCCTACTTAGACCGTGAGACCCAAGAGATACAGGGACTTTGCGTCTGCTCCCATTTCCTTCTCAACTTGCAGGAGCACTATCAGACCACTCATGCCACGGAGTGCTTTTAGGGGGAATCCAGGCACTAGGATCACCTCAACTATCTCAGAGCCGGTGAGAAGGAATTACACTTTTCTCTCTCTTCTGCTCAGCGACAATGATTCCCCTGGCTCGTGGACTCCCAAGCCTAGTGCCTTTACCATCTCCTCTGGACTTTTAACTCCTGCCTTAAACTTCCAGTGCCCCCAACTCCCTCCTTATCACCGAGGCAACTGTCAGTGCTTAATACCATGCGGTGCACTTTGAAAGTATGTACTAAATACTCCTCCTACTATCAAAGACTAGTGACCCTGAAGCTACTGGACTTACCCTGACCCCAAATCTTCCCACCCACCCCACATCCACCCTCATCCCTCACGGAGAAACAGCGTGGCGTAGTGGAAAGAGCCCGGGCTTGGGAGTCAGAGTTCGTGGGTTCTAATCCCAGCTCCGCCGCTTGTCTGCTGTGTGATTTTGGGCAAGTCACTTGACTTCCCTGTGCCTCAGTTCCCTCATCTGTAAAATGGGGACTAAGACTGTGAGCCCCACGTGGGACAACCCGATAACCTTGTATCTACCCCAGTGCTTAGAACAATGCCATCACATAGTAAGCACTTAGCAAATGCCATTATTATCATTACCGTTATTATTATTATTATTATCCTTCCCAGCTACCTCACATCTGCCTAATTTAGAAGTCCAACCCCTCAAACTTTGCCTTAGATGGCTCTGCCGACACACCACCCGGACACTTGCATCCACTTTTCTTCTAGTTAAGGACTGGTTGGCATCTTCAACCAGTTCCTCTGTGCCGATTCAATTCCTTCCCCACTGCTTTCAAATATGCCCCAAACTTCCCCTAGTTTTAAACAACAACAAGAAAACCCCCTGCCCTGTACTCCACAGTCCCATCCGCTGCTCACTCCACCCCCTTCTTACTATTCTTGCCCCAAACCCTAGAGTGGGTCATTTATAACAGCTCCCTCTGCTTCCTTTTCCATCACCTCCTCAATCCCTGAAATATCGAGCTCCACTCCTTTGAAAGGACAAATCACCTGCTCCCGCTCAGCCTGCCCCTCCCTCTCCTCCTCCTCCTTCCTCTCCTCCTTGTCCTCCTTCCCCCTTTCCCCTAGTCCTCTTCATAATACTAATAATGGTGATGGTATTTAAACACTTACTAGGTGTAAAGCACTGTTCCAAATGCTGAGATAGAAGCTAATCGGGCTGGACCTAGACCCTGTCCCACATAGGGCATACAGTCTCAATCCCCATTTTAAAGAGAAGTGAAGTGACTTGCCCTAGGTCACACAGAAGACAAGTGGCAGAGCTGGGAGTAGAACCCAGGTCTTGCCGGTTCCCAGGCCTGTGGTCTATTCACTGTCCCACATTGTTTCTTCAAACAGCTAAGTGCCAAGCATTGTGCCAAGCGCTGTGGTAGATATAATCAGATACAATCCCTGTCCCCCATGGGAAATGCAGCCTAACACTTCTCTGTGCCTCAGTTAACCCATCTGTAAAATGGGGATTCAATCCTACTCCCTTTTACTTAGACTGTGAGTCTTACGTGGGACTGTGGGCCACCTGATGACCTTGTATCTACCCCAGTGCTTAGAACAGTGCTTGGCACCGAGTAAATGCTTAATGAGTACCATAATTAAAACCGCATTCATTAATTAACAGGGAAGAAGAAAAAGTATTTAACCCCCATTTTGCAGATGAAAAACTAAGGCAAAGAGAAGACTTGTCCAAGGTCACACAGAGCAGGCCAGTGACTGGGATTAGAGCTCCAGCACGCTGGGGAAGTAACATGACATAGTGGATAGAGCACGGGCTTAGGAGTCAGAAGGTCATGGGTTCTAATCCCAGCTCTACCACTTGTCTGCTGTGTGGCCCTGGTCAAGTCACTTCACTTCTCTGTGCCCCAGCAACCTCACAGGAACTGTGTCCAACTTGGTTTGACCGTAACCATCCCAGCGGTTAATACTGTGCCTGGCACATAGTCAGCGCTTAATGCCATCATCATCATTAGTTTCTCTCTTTTTTATGATATTTGTTTTTAAATGGCATTTATAAGCACTGTATCAGGCATGGTTCTAAATGCTGGGGCAGATGCCAGGTCATCAGCTTGGAACCAGTCCGTGTGTTGAATCCCCATTTTACAGATGAGGGAACTGAGGCCCAGAGAAGTCAAGTGACTTGCTCACGATCACACAGCAGGCAAGTGGCAAAATCAGAATTAGAATCCAGATCCTTCTGACTCCCAGGCCTGTGCTCTGTTGTTCTGTTATCCTCTGCCAAGCACTTACTAAATGCTCTTCCGTACATTTAACCCCTCCTCAGGCCCCCGGTTCCTCCCTCTCCTCCTTCCCTCACCCCCAGCGATCTGGCCTCCTACTTCATTAACAAAATTAAATCCATCAGGTCCGACCTCCCCAAAGTCACTCCCCCGCCTTCTCCAACCCCCCGGCTCTCAACACTCTCTGCTTCTCTTCCATCCATCCCAGCAGTATCCTCAGAGGAGCTCTCCTCCCTCCTCTCAAGTGCTACTCCGGCCACCTGTGCTTCTGACCCCATTCCCTCTCATCTCATGAAATCTCTCGCTCCATCCCTTCTCCCCTCCTTAACTTCCATCTTCAACCGCTCACTCTTCACTGGTTCCTTCCCCTCTGCCTTCAAACATGCCCATGTCTCTCCCATCCTAAAAACACCCTCTCGTAACCCCACCTCACCTTCTAGTTATCGCCCCATATCCCTCCTACCATTCCTTTCCAAACTCCTTGAACAAGTTGTCTACACGCGCTGCCTCGAATTCCTCAACACCTACTCTCTCCTCGACCCCCTCCAGTCTGGATTCCGTCCCCTACATTCCACGGAAACTGCCCTCTCTAAGGTCACCAATGACCTCCTGCTTGCCAAATCCAACGGCTCATACTCTATCCTAATCCTCCTCGACCTCTCAGCTGCCTTCAACACTGTGGACCACCCCCTTCTCCTCAACACGCTATCCGACCTTGGCTTCACAGACTCCATCCTCTCCTGATTCTCCTCTTATCTCTCCGGTCATTCATTCTCAGTCTCTTTTGCAGGCTCCTCCTTCCCCTACCATCCTCTTACTGTGGGGGTTCCCCAAGGTTCAGTGCTTGGTCCCCTTCTGTTCTCGATCTACACTCACTCCCTTGGTGACCTCATTCTCTCCCACGGCTTCAACTATCATTTCTACGCTGATGACACCCAGATCTACATCTCTGTCCCTGCTCTCTCCCCCTCTCTCCAGGCTCGCATCTCCTCCTGCCTTCAGGACATCTCCATATGGATGTCTGCCCGCCACCTAAAACTCAGCATGTCCAAGACTGAACTCTTTGTCTTCCCTCCCAAACCCTGCCCTCTCCCTGACTTTCCCATCTCTGCTGATGGCACTACTATCCTTCCCATCTCACAAGCCCGCAACCTTGGTGTCATCCTCGACTCTGCTCTCTCATTCACCCTTCACATCCAAGCCGTCACCAAAACCTGCCGGTCTCAGCTCCGCAACATCGCCAAGATCCGCCCTTTCCTCTCCATCCAAACCGCTACCCTGCTCATTCAAGCTCTCATCCTATCCCGTCTGGACTACTGCACCAGCCTTCTCTCTGATCTCCCATCCTCGTGTCTCTCCCCACTTCAATCCATACTTCATGCTGCTGCCCGGATTGTCTTTGTCCAGAAACGCTCTGGGCATGTTACTCCCCTCCTCAAAATCAATCAATCAATCAATCAATCAACTTATTGAGCGCTTACTGTGTGCAGAGCACTGTACTAAGAGCTTGGGAAGTACAAGTTGGCGACATATAGAGACAGTCCCTACCCAACAGTGGGCTCACAGTCTAAAAGAGTCCACTTTTGGATAGTGACTGTCTCGATATGTTGCCAACCTGTACTTCCCAAGCGCTTAGTAGAGTGCTCTGCACACAGTAAGCGCAATAAATACGGTTGATTGATTGATTGATTACTAGAGGGCTCTGCGCACAGTAAGCACTCAATAAATACCATTGCAGGCAAAAACTCTACGCATCAGGCAAAACCTCCTCACCCTCGGCTTCAAGGCTCTCCGTCACCTCGCCCCCTCCTACCTCACCTCCCTTCTCTCCTTCTACAGCCCAGCCCGCACCCTCCACTCCTCTGCCGCTAATCTTCTCGCCGTGCCTCGTTCTCGCCTGTTCCGCCGTCGACCCCCGGCCCACGTCCTCACCCTGGCCTGGAATGCCCTCTCTCTGCCCATCCGCCAAGCTAGCTCTCTTCCTCCCTTCAAAGCCCTACTGAGAGCTCACCTCCTCCAGGAGGCCTTCCCAGACTGAGCCCCCTCCTTCCCCTCCTCCTCCTCCCCCTCCATCCCCCCGCCTTACCTCCTTCCCCTCCCCACACCACCTGTATATATGTATATATGTTTGTATGTATTTATTACTCTATTTATTGATTGATTTTATTTGTAAATATTTGTTCTATTTATTTTATTTTGTTAATATGTTTTGTCTTGTTGCCTGTCTCCCCCTTCTACACTGTGAGCCCACTGTTGGGTAGGCACTGTCTCTATATGTTGCCAACTTGTACTTCCCAAGCGCTTAGTACAGTGCTCTGCACACAGTAAGCACTCAATAAATACGATTGAATGAATGAATGAATGGATGAATGAATTATCCCAACATGGGCGGCCATGCCACCAGAGGGTGGCAAGTCACGTAGGGTGGTGTGTGGCCAACCGTGTAGCCAGCACCTGGCATTCTGAGGAGCGGAGGGAGGGGTAGAAGCAGTGTGGCCTAGTGGACAGAGGCCAGGCCTGGGAGTCAGAAGGACCTGGGTTCTAATCCCGGCTCCACCGTTTATCAGCTCTGTGACCTTGGGCAAGTCACTTCTCACATGAGGAAATACAAAGCTTGCAACCCCACTGTCTTGCGAAATTAGGGTTTGAAAATAACCCCAAGAAGATCCCCTGAATGTTTACCACGCTTTGTCCTTTCCGATTCTGGAAACGAAAGTGATCCGAGCAGCTCAGTCCTGCTGCGAGATAGGTGCTCAGCTGGGTCTGGTTTCCAAAGCTTCGTTCAGTGCTTGGCACACGGTAAGCATTTAAAATTCCACAATCATCTCGTTTATAAGACTGGGTTCCATGTTTGTGCATGTGCGGGAGCAACGAATTGTAGAAGGAATTCCTTCTTTCTGGAAGGAAAGAATCTAGTTTACATTTTGCTGGTTCCCATACTGCTGGCAAAATGCTAAAGAGGTGTTTAACACCTCGAGAAGCAGAGTGGCGTGGTGGAAAGAGCATGGGCTTGGGAGTCAGAGGATATGGGTTCGAATCCCTGCTCCACCACTTGTCTGCTGTGTGACCTTGGGCAAGCCACTTAACTTCTTTGTGCACTTCTTTGTGCCTCGGTTCCCTCACTTGGAAAATGGGGCTTAAGTCTCTGAGCCCCTTGTGGGACAACCTGATGACCCCCAAGGGTCATCTACCCCAGTGCATAGCACAGTGCTTGGCACATAGTAAGCGCTTAACAAATACCATCATCATCATTATTATTTAATAGTGGTCAGCAGGGGCAAGGTGCTTATTGGAGTATCGTGAAAGCAGACGAAACCGCACCCCGAGGAAATCACTGGGGTGACTGGTCAAGCACGGCAAGACCACAAGTGTGATCGGGAAGTGCTGCGATTCAAACGCACCTGTTTTGAAAGCACGGCGCTACTGGGGGCACCAGAGTGGGAAGCATTATGCGTAGTAATACTATTGGTATTTGTTAAACGTTTACTATGTGCTAAGCACTGTACTATGCTCTAGGATAGATGCAAGAAAATTGGGATGGACACAGTCCCTGTCCCAGATAGGGCATACAGCCTTAATCTCTATTTTACAGATACAGTAACAGAGGCCAAGAGAAGTGAAGTGACTTGCCCGAGGTCACACAGCAGACAAGTGGAGTGGGCTGGGACTAGAACCCATGTCCAGTGGCTACCAATCAATCTGCACTTCAGGCAGAAACTCCTCACCCTCGGCTGCAAGGCTCTCCATCACCTCGCCCCCTCCTACTTCACCTCCCTTCTCTCCTTCTACAGCCCACCCCGCACCCTCCGCTCCTCCGCCGCTAATCTCCTCACCGTGCCTCGTTCTCGCCTGTCCCGCCATCGACCCCCGGCCCACGTCATCCCCCGGGCCTGGAATGTCCTCCCTCTGCACATCCGCCAAGCTAGCTCTCTTCCTCCCTTCAAGGCCCTACTGAGAGCTCACCTCCTCCAGGAGGCCTTTCCAGACTGAGCCCCTTCCTTCCTCTCCCCCTCGTCCCCCTCTCCATCTCCCCCATCTTTCCTCCTTCCCTTCCCCACAGCACCTGTATATATGTATATGTGTTTGTACATATTTATTACTCTATTTATGTATTTATTTATCTTACTTGTACATATTTATTCTATTTATTTTATTTTGTTAGTATGTTTGGTTTTGTTCTCTTTCTCCCCCTTCTAGACTGTGAACCCGCTGTTGGGTAGGGACTGTCTCTATGTGTTGCCGACTTGTACTTCCCAAGCGCTTAGTATAGTGCTCTGCACATAGTAAGCGCTCAATAAATACGATTGATTGATTGATTGATTGATGTCCTTCTGTCTCCCAGGTCCATGCTCTAGTCACTTTGCCTGCTGCTTCTCTAGCCTCAGGAGCGGGACCTCCCCTGCCATTTAGGAAGGGAGACTGATCCATCCATCATGTCCTTACTCACCCTGCCCCGTCCACTCTTAGCTTCTTGAAAGTAGTCTTCAGACTCTCCTCTTCCACGTCCTTGGCTTCAGATTTCTTGGTGAGATGTATTACTCCACCACAGATATTCATTGTTAATGCCGCTCAGATTGCTTGGCATAAGGCCTGGACCCAAGATTCACCCCCCAGTCCCCGTCACCCCCATTCCCCCACCCTCCAGCCTGTAACTTTTGTCACACTAATCCTAATCTCATTTCCTCTTCCCCCACTCTTTTCTGTGTCGCCTCTGCCCCCCCCCCCGCCCTTTATGGACCCCCTTCAACTCCACAGCACTTATATCCATAACCATAATTTATCTATATTAATGTCTACCCCCTAGACTGTTGGGTCATTACGGGCAGGTAACATGTCTACCGATTCTGTTTAGATTGACCTCTCCCCAGCTCTTTGTACAGTGGTCTGCACACACTCAGTGATCAATAGAAGTGATGATGGACTCCTCCCTCAGACACTCCCTGGCTCACTAACTCTGAGAGCAGGTGCCAAGAACTCCCTGCCAAGGCCAGCAATTCACCAGGGTTTGTGCTTCTGTTGTCTCAGCAGTCATGAGCACTGGGAATGGGGATTAGGAGGAGGAGCAGCAGCAGCAGCAACAGTTATTTCTTTTAATGGTATTTGTTCAGCACTTACCATGTGCAAGGCTCTGTAAGAAGCCCTGGTTGATCAGGTTGAACAAAGCCCCAGTCTCACACGGGACTCACAGCCTTAATCCCCATTTTACAGATGAGGGCACTGAGGCCCAGGGAAGTGAAGTGATCTTCCCAAGGTAACACAGCAGACCAGTACATGCCAAGCACTACTGCTTGGCATGCCAAGCACTACTACTACTTCGCCTCTACCACCCCCTCCAGATTCTTGTAGCGGTCATCTACCGCCCTCCCGGCCCCACTTCCAACTTCTTTAACGACTTTGACCCCTTCCTCACCTTCCTTCTCTCCTTCTCCATGCCCACTCTGATCCTCAGAGACTTCAACATCCACATGGATATCCCTGACGACTCCTCTGCCGCCCGCCTTCATTCTGTCCTTGACGCTGCCAACCTCTTCCTCCACCCCACCTCACCCACTCACCAACTTGGTCATAACCTCGACCTCATCATCTCCTATCGCTGCACGGTGTCCACCCTTACCAACTCTGAAATCCCTCTCTCTGATCATAATCTTCTCACCTGCCTTCTCACTCACACTCCTTTCCCCTGTAAATCCATATTACTCCCTCACAGAGATCTCTGCTCTCTGGACCCCACCCAGCTTTCGGAGCGCCTCACATCCCACCTCGTCTCCCTCTCCTCTCTACCCAGTCTCGATGATCAGATTACTGCTCTCAACTCTACACTTTCTACTCAGCTAGACCCACTCGCTCCCCTTTCCCTTCGCCGCTCTCGTACCACTAACCCACAGCCCTGGATCACTGCCACCGTCCGCCTCCTTCGCTCCTATGCTAGAGCTGCCGAACGCTGCTGACGAAAGTCTAAACACCATGCCAACCTCGTTCACTTCAAGTTTATCCTTTCCTGCCTTAACTCAGCCTTCTCCTCTGTCAGACAAAACTATTTCTCCTCCCTTATTGACACCCATGCCCATCACCCCCGCCAGCTCTTCTGTTCATTCAACTCCCTTCTCAGGACCCCGGTTCCTCCCCCTCCTTCTTCCCTCACCCCCAACGATCTGGCCTCCTACTTCATTAACAAGATCAAATCCATCAGGTCCGACTTCCCCAAAGTCACTCCCCCCCCTTCCCCAACCCCCCGGCTCTCAACACTCTCTACTACTCTCCCATCCTTCCCAGCAGTATTCTCAGAGGAGCTCTCCTCCCTCCTCTCAAGTGCTAATCCGGCCACCTGTGCTTCTGACCCCATTCCCTCTCATCTCATGAAATCTCTCGCTCCTTCCCTTCTCCCCTCCTTAACTTCCATCTTCAACTGCTCACTCTCCACTGGTTCCTTCCCCTCTGCCTTCAAACATGCCCATGTCTCTCCCATCCTAAAAAAACCCTCTCTTGACCCCACCTCACCTTCTAGTTATCGCCCCATAGGAGGGGGAGATAGGAGAAGGGGGATAGGAAGGAGGGGTCTCAGTATGGGAAGGCCTCTTGGAGGAGGTGAGCTCCTAGTAGGGCCTTGAAGGGAGGAAGAGAGATAGCTTGGCGGATGTGCGGAGGGAGGGCATTCCAGGCCAGGGGGATGACGTGGGCCGGGAGTCGACGGCAGGACAGGCGTGAAAGAGGCACGGCGAGGAGATTAGCGGCAGAGAAGCGGAGGGTGTGGGCTGGGCTGTAGAAGGAGAGAAGGGAGGTGAGGTAGGAGGGGGCGAGGTGATGGAGAGCCTTGAAGCCGAGGGTGAAGACTTTCCCCTCTTCACTCTTTCCCCCTTCAAAGCCCTACTGAAGGCTCAACTCCTCCAAAGGCCTTCCCAGACTAAGCCCCCCTTTTCCTCAACTCCCCCTCCCATCCGTATCATCTCAACTCACTCCCTTTGCTCATGCCCCCACCTCTCCCCACCACACAACATTTATGTATTTATATAGGTGTAATTCTTTTTATTTATATTGATGCCTGTATACTTGTTTTGATGTCTGTCTTCCCCCTTCAAGACGGTAAGCCCTGTATGGGCAGGGTTGTCTGTCTTTATTGCTGAATTGTACTTTCCAAGCACTTAATCCTGTGCCCTGCATACACTATGTACTCAATAAATACGATTGAATGAATGAATGAATGAATGAATGAATGAATGAAGTGTCCATCCCATTCCTCGCTGAGAAGTGGAGTTTGTGGTGAGCAAGAGTGAGTCCATCTTTTAACGCAGAATCCATTTCCTTAGAAATTATTCTATGACCCCGACAGAAACCAGGGCAATGGAGGAACTGGAAGGGAAACTGAATTATCCTGCTGAAAAGTTTGAGGGGGTCTTGAATGGCTGAAGAGAAATGGAACTGTTTTGCAGAGGGATTTGAGGAGCTTCTAAATTGCTCTCCTGGACAGAATAAAGACTGCCAGGTGGGTTGGAGCCCGAGGGGTAAGTAAGCATGGGGAGGGTGCGGTTGCCTTCCCCAAAGGCTTCTCCTGGTAATGAGCCGCCTGAGCTGAAGTCAGCAGGGAATCAGAGACACAAAGGAGAAGTCCAGCGGCAATCCTCCCCCTTCCCCCCAACCTCCCAAACAACCGATAAAAGGGGGAATGAACTGGTCCCCGGGGGCCGCGGAACAAAAAAAACAAAAAACTATAAGACCTGCGCTGAGACATCTTACTGGGGTCGAGGCCAAAGCACCTAAGACTTGAACCAGGATGGCATGCTGTGGGGGGCCAGACACCTTGAAACTCTTCTAACGTGGGTCTGTCTTCATGACACCTGGGGAAGCCAGTCGGATTGGTAGCTATTTTTCGTCGTAATTGTGTGTGTATGTGAATGTGTGTAAGAAACCCATTAGTACAGTGCTGTACACACAGTAAGCGCTCAAAAAATATAATTGAATGAATTATAATAATGGCATTTATTAAGCGCTTACTATGTGCAAAGCACTGTTCTAAGCGCTGGGGAGCTTACAAGGTGATCAGGTTGTCCCACAGGGGGCTCACAGTCTTAATCCTCATTTTACAGGTGAGGTAACGGAGGCACAGAGAAGTTAAGTCCAGCGCTTAGAACCGTGGTTTGCACATAGTAAGCGCTTAACAAATCCCATCATTATTATTAAGTTGACTTGCCCAAAGTCACACAGCTGACAATTGGCGGAGGCAGGATTTGAACCCATGAACTCTGACTCCAAAGCCCGGGCTCTTTCCACTGAGCCACACCGCTTCTCTGTGTGGTAGGCATCTACTCCCCTTTTAGTTAGGTTAAGCATGGGATGAAGTATTCTGCTGTATACAGTGGTAATAATAATGACAATGATGCCATTTGTCAAGTGCTTACTACGTGCCAGACATTGTATTAAGTGAAGGGGTGGGTACAAGCAAATTGGTTTGGACACAGTCTCTTTCCCACTTGAACAGGGGACAGTCTCAATCCCCATTTTACTGATGAGGGAACTGAAGCACGGAGAAGTGAACTGACTTGCCCAAGGTCACACAGCAGACAAGTGGCGGAATCAGAATTAGAACCCACGACCTTCTGACTCCCAGGCCCGGGGTCTTTCCACTAAGCCATAATGCTTCTCAAATGGTAGGCTTGGTTTCACTTTAGAACTTGTACTGAGCACCCTGAAACTGAAAGGGAGCCGATTCCCCTGTGACAGTCTCATAAAGTTGAGCACCTGAATTAAAAGGGGAGACAGTCCCCGTGGAAGGGATCGTACACTGAGTACCTGAAACTAAAGGGGGGAGACAATCCCCCCGCCCCCCCAGCCCCGGGACGGAGTTGTGTGGGTTCCTAGCTGAGATCAAGTCAGCAGGAGTGTGGGCTGGGAGGACAGAAAGTATTGTACTACTCAGTGGAAAGAGCAGGGGCTTGGGAGTCAGAGGTCATGGGTTCAAATCCCGGCTCCTCCAATTGTCAGCTGTGTGACTTTGGGCAAGTCACTTAACTTCTCTGTGCCTCAGTTACCTCATCTGTAAAATGGGGATTAAGATTGTGAGCCCCACGTGGATGGCCTGAACACCATGTATCCTCCCCAGTGCTTAGAATGGTGCTTTGCACATAGTAAGCGCTTTACAAATGCCATCATTATTATCATTATTATTATTAACTGCATTCTATCCACTGTGCAGTTCTGCACCTTCAGCCAATAGCTCGGGTTGATGGAGCGCTTATTGTGTGCAGAGCTCTGTATTAAGCATTTGGGAGAGTACCGTACCACAGGCACACTCTCTGCCCCCAATAACCTTACAGTCTAGGAGGGACAGGCGTTCCTGGAGTAACAGAATTGGGGGTGCAGGTGGGAGGACAAAGCAGGTTTGGTTTTTTTTACTAGAAACTGAATTCTATGTGGTGTATAGAATGTCCAGTCTCTGGAGAACAAGCTCCTTCTGAGGTTCTGAGGAAAGGATGGGCAAGTGTTTGCTGGGAAGATTGTGGCAGTGAGCCTCGCTGCAGATGTCTGGGGGTTCACTTAACTCCTCACTATTGGCTTCAAAGCTCTCCATCACCTTGCTCCTACTTACTTCACCTCCCGTCTCTCCTTCTACACCCCAGCCTGAACTTAGCCCCCCTTTTCCTCAACTCCCCTTCCCATCCGCGTCAACTCGCTCCCTTTCCTCTTGCCCCCTCTCCAGAACCCACAGCACTTATGTATATCTATATCTATATCTATATATATAGATATATATCTATATATATCTATATATCTATATAGATATATCTATATAGATTATATATATATCTAGAGTCTCCCCACTTTCTAGGCTGTAAACCCTGTGTGGGCAGGGATTGTCTCCCTCATTGCTGAATTATGCTTACTACAGTGCTGTGCACACAGTAAGCAGTCAATAAATACAATTGAATGAATGAATGAACGAATGAACCATGTTGGGAGGGGAAGGGGCGGAGAGAGTGGTAAAAAGTGTTGGCAAAACTAGATTGTCTGTGCTCCCCCACCCCCCACCAACTTTGCTTCCCCTGCATCCCCCCGCCTCCCCACTCCACACCCAGCTTTGAGCACCGGTTTTCCTTGCAACACAGGTGTCCCGATCGGACTCGTAGGATTGCTAATTCAGGTACCTCAAGACCAGGGTCCAGAGCTCTAAATGTCCATGGGCTGGGACCAGAGGAAAAGCTCCAGTGTCACTTCGCTCCTATGAGACCAAGGTTCTTCTGTCCATCCCCAGAGGAGGCCTGAGTCCTGAGGACCCCCTATCCCACAATTGCATGTCCAGTCTGCTTGAAGCCCTACAGCCACAGCCCCCTGGCATCACTCAAGGCCCTGCTGAGAGCTCACCTCCTCCAGGAGGCCTTCCCAGACTGAGCCCCTTCCTTCCTCTCCTCCTCGTCCCCCTCTCCATCCCCCCCATCTTACCTCCTTCCCTTCCCCACAGCACCTGTATATATGTATATATGTGTGTACATATTTATTACCCTATTTATTTATTTATTTTACTTGTACATATCTATTCTATTTATTTTATTTTGTTAGTATGTTTGGTTTTGTTCTCTGTCTCCCCCTTTTAGACTGTGAGCCCACTGTTGGGTAGGGACTTCTCTATATGTTGCCAATTTGTACTTCCCAAGCGCTTAGTACAGTGCTCTGCACATAGTAAGCGCTCAATAAATACGATTGATGATGATGATGATCACTCAGCTCAGGGCAGTATGGCTGAGGGGAGAATCTAACTACTACTCATTTAAAAAAAAACTGCTCAATGAATCTCTCCAAACTTGAAGCTCATCTTTCTAATATGGACAGAGGACAAGGCCCAGACCTGCCTGCCGTCAAGATGGAGCCATGGGTGGCACAGTCCTCCAACAGGGAGGGATTTTCTTTGTTCAGAAAAGCTCTGGGCATGTTACTCCCCTCCTCAAAAATCTCCAATGGCTGCCAGTCAACCTACGCATCGAGCAAAAACTCTTCACTCTCGGCTTCAAGGCTCTCCATCACCTCGCCCCCTCCTACCTTACCTCCCTTCTCTCCTTCTCCAGCCCAGCCCACACCCTCCACTCCTCTGCCGCTAACTGCCTCACTGTACCTCGTTCTCACCTGTCCCACCGTCGACCCCCGGCCCATGTCCTCCCCCTGGCCTGGAATGCCCTCCTTCCACACATCCGCCAAGCTAGCTCTCCTCCTCCCTTCATAGCCTGAGAGCTCACCTTCTCCAGGAGGCCTTCCCAGACTGAGCCCCCTTTTTCCTCTCCTCCTTCCCATCCCCCCACACTACCTCCTTCCCCTCCCCACAGCTCCTGATATACAGGTTTGTACAGATTTATTACTCTATTGATTTTACTTGTACAGTACATATTTTCTATTCTATTTATTTTGTTAATGCTGTGATCTAGCTTTATTTCTATTTATTCTGATGACTTGACATCTGTCCACATGTTTTGTTTTGTTGCTTGTCTCCCCCTTCTAGACTGTGAGCCCGTTTTTGGATAGGGACTGTCTCTATATGTTACCAGCTTGTACTTCCCAAGCGCTTAGTACAGTGCTGTGCATGCAGTAAGTGCTCAATAACTATGATTGAATGAATGAATGAATGAATAGGGAAGGTGTTCATGCATGTGTGTGCGCTTGTGTGTATGCGTGCATGTGTACAATTATAATAATAATTGTGGTATATGTTAAGTGCTACTATGTGCCAAGCACCGTTCTAAGTGCTGGGGTAGATACTAGGTAATCAGACTCACAGTTTTAGCCCCCATTTTACAGATGAGGGAACTGAGGCCCAGAGAAATTAAGCGGCTTGCCCAAGGTCACACCGCAAACAAGTGGCAGAGGTGGGATTAGAACCTATGTTTTTGGACTCCCAAACCCGTGCTCTTTCCAGTAAGCCATGCTGTGTGTATGTATGTCTGTATGAGAGGTTAAGCTTAAAGGGGAGAATTGTGAGAAAGGGGCTGCCACACCCAGGGGCTGGGGATCAGTGCAGGGTACAGGTTCCGTTTGATTTGACTGCAGTGCTGAGAAACCCAGGACCCTTATATCTGTAGAAAGGTCTACCATCGCTGTGCCCAGTCCTGACTGCCGGGCAACCCTGCATATCTTCATCCCAACAAAGGAGTGAACACTTTTCAGTCAAAGCAGCTTTGCGACGGACAGTGGTGGCTTCTGTGGGTCTATGTCAGGAGAACACGGTGTTGATTAGTGTTTCCACTCCATTTGTCTTTGAGAAGCAGGGTTGTGTGGGTTCCTGTGACCATGTCACCAGGGATGCAGGTGGGAGAGCAGAAGGTAGGTATTGTACCAGAGACAGGACTGTTATAGGGTCTGCAGTTCTGAATTTCCAGGCTCTGTGAAAGAACCTCTCCTGGGGATCGGAGGAAGGCAAAAACTTGAATAAGAACCCCAAACCAAAAGGTCGCACTGCCACTTGCTTGGCTGTGTGACCATCCGACCCACATGTCTCTGCCCACCTCATCCCTGACTCTCCCCTAGTGACCCAGCATCGACCATCCAACACCCCTGCCTCTTCACCTCCCTATTTCTGACTCTCCCCCAGTGACCCAACAGGGATCATCCAACACCCCTGACTTTCCCTTCTCTATTAATCTCTGTGCCTCAGGTTTCCTCATTAGTAAACTGGGGATGAAGACTGTGAGCTCAAAGTGGGACAGGGACTATGTCCAACCCAGTTATCTTGTGTCGTCTATCCCAGTGGTTAGTACAGTGTCTGGCACATAATAAGTGCCTAACAAAGACCACAGTTGTTGTTATTATTATCCGGGAAGTCGGATTTGTCCCTTCTGTGGGGGATTGATCAGTGTAGGTGCTGTTCTCATTTCTCTTTCCACCTGACTTTTTAAAAAAAAAATTATTTCATATTTTAATAACAGTGATGGTATTTGTTAAGCGCTTACTATGTGCTATCCACTGTTCTAAGCGCTGGGGGGGATACAGGGTGATTAGGTTGACCTACGTGGGGCTCGCATTCTTAATCCCCATTTTACAGATGAGGTAACTGAGGCACAGAGAAGTGAAGTGACTTGCCCGAAGTCACACAGCAGACAAGTGGCGGAGCTGGGATTGGAACCCATGACCTCTGACTCTCAAGCCCGTACTCTTTCCACTGAGCCACGCTGCTTCTCTATGGTATTTGTTAGGCTTTAGGTCTTTCTGCCGGGCCACAGTGTTTATTTACTAACTGCCTTCAAGCAGTGGGGTCACTAGCGAAAGCGGATCTGGGCCGGTATGCCAGATCGATCTATCGATCGATCGGTGCTATTTATTGTGTCCTTGCTCTGTACAGAACACTGTACTAACTATTCATAATATAAAAGCACTCACTTTGTGCCAAGCACCCTAATAAGCTCTGATGTAGATCAAAGATGCAGAAAAGCAGCGTGGTCTTGTGGAAAAAGCCCAGGCCTGGGAGTCAGAAGTCTAATCTCAGCCCTGCCACTTGTCTGTTATAAGACCTTGGGCCTTTCACATCACTCTTTTGTGCCTCAGCTACCTCTTCTGTGAAATGGGGATTAAGACTGTGAATCCCATGGGGGCCAGGGCCCGTATCCAGCCCAATTAGCATTTAGTAAAGTACCTGGCATGTAATAAGTGCTTAACAAAAAAAAAGCTTCTGAGTGTTCCCTTCCCTGTCTTCTGCTGATTCTCCCGGGAGACAGATGTGAATATGAATGAATGAATCATTTATATTATGTAGCTTATAGACAGATATGTGCATAACTTCTGTGGGGTTGACAGTGGGGCAGAGATGTTCAGAAAGTCATGGGTTCCAATCCTGACTCTGCCACTTGTCTGCAGTGTGAACTTGAACAAGTCACTTAACTTCTCTGTACCTCAGTTCCCTCATCTGTAAAATGGGGTTCAAGACCGTGAGCCTCATGTAGGACAGGGACTGTGTCCAACTCGATTTGCTTATATCCACCCTAGCGCTTAGTACAGTACCTGGCACATAGTAGGTGCTTTACAAAAACTAATTATTGTTGTTATTATTATTATCATCATCATCATTACATGCTTTCAAGTGCACAGTACCCAGCTCCACAAACGGCAGACACTAGTTGGAGACCTCTGATTGATTGATCGATCTGTCCGTGTCCTTCCCGAAGCCTCCCACTCTCAGACCGACAATGAAAGGGGACAATCAGTCAATCAATCAATCGTATTTATTGAGCGCTTACTGTGTGCAGAGCACTGTACTAAGCGCTTGGGAAGTACAAGCTGGCAACATATAGAGACTGTCCCTACCCAACAGTGGGCTCACAGTCTAGAAGGGGGAGACAGAGAACAAAACCAAACATACTAACAAAATAAAATAAATAGAATAGATAGGTACAAGTAAAATAAATAAATAAATAGAGTAATAAATATGTACAAATATATATACATATATACAGGTGCTGTGGGGAAGGGAAGGAGGTAAGATGCGGGTGATGGAGAGGGGGACGAGAGGGAGAGGAAGGAAGGGGCTCAGTCTGGGAAGGCCTCCTGGAAGAGATGAGCTCTCAGTAGGACCTTGAAGGGAGGAAGAGAGCTAGCTTGGCGGATGGGCAGAGGGAGGGCATTCCGGTCCCGGGGGATGACGTGGGCCGGGGGTCGATGGAGGGACAGGAAGGCTGAGTAGGTGCGAATGAGGTTGTCGTTAATGTAACTTGGTGATAACAAGGGCCTTTTTCCCGGGGTGGGGGTGGGGAGTCAGTCAGGACCGGACCGGGAAGTGGGGTTGGGCGGCAGTATTAGGAAGGTCGCTTACGTCGGTGGGGGTGGAAGCAGGGGGCGTCCATGGCGGCACTCGGAGGAGAGGAGCCTTCCGGGAGCAGCGGGGGCCACGCGGTGTGATGGCGGGCGGGCGGGCCTCTCGGGAACGGAGTCCCGGGCGTCTATGGCGGGCCTCTCTGGCGCTCTGAGGAGAGGATCCTACCGGGAGCAGCGGGGTCCATGCGGTGTGATGGCGGGCGGGCCTCTCGGGAACGGAGTCCCGGGCGTCTGTGGAGGCGCTCTGAGGAGAGGATCATTCCTGGAGCAGCGGGGGCCACGCGGAGTGATAGCGGGCGGGCGGGCGGGCCTCTCAGGAACGGAGTCCCGGGCGTCTATGGCGGTGCGCTCTGAGGAGAGGATCCTTCCAGGAGCAGCAAGGCCGCGCAGTGTGATGGTGGGCGGGCGGGCCTCTAGGGAATGGAGTCCCGGGCGTCTGTGGCGGCGCTCTGAGGAGAGGATCCTTCCGGGAGTAGCGGGTGCCACACGGTGTGATGGCGGGCAGGCCTCTCGGGAATGTAGTCCCGGGCGTCTATGGCGGCGCTCTGAGGAGAGGATCCTTCCGGGAGCAGCGGGGGCCACGCGGTGTGATGGCGAGCGGGTCTCTCGGGAACGGAGTCCCGGGCGTCTATGGCGGGCCTCTCTGTCGCTCTGAGGAGAGGATCATTCCAGGAGCAGCAGGGGCCACGCGGTGCGATGGCGGACGGGCCTCTCGGGAACGGAGTCCCGGGCGTCTATGGGGGCACTCTGAGGAGAGGATCCTTCCGGGAGCAGCGGGGGCCAAGCGGTGTGATGGCGGGCTGGTGGGCCTCTCGGGAACGGAGTCCCTGGCGTCTATGGCGGCGCGCTCTGAGGAGAAGATCCTTCCGGGAGCAGCGGGGGCCACGCGGTGTGATGGCGGACGGACCGTGGCGGGTCCGGGGCCCGGACAGATGCAGACGCTGGCCCCGGATCTCCCAGGAGGCAGGCGGCAGATCCATGGCTGGCTACTGATGTACTCTCCCCTCTGGCCACTGCCCCCTGTGTGGCAACTACGGGTCATTTTGAGGGGAGCCGCGTGGACCGCTCCCCAGATCCAACCCCGCCGTGTCAGGCCGGGGTAGATGAGGGACGTTGTCTGATCCGATTATTTGATGAAGATCTTCATCTTCTAGGGGATGCAGCGTGGCTCAGTGGAAAGAGCACGGGCTTGGGCGTCAGAGGTCATGGGTTCAAATCCCGACTCCACCACTAGTGAGCTGTGTGACTTTGGGCAAGTCACTTAACTTCCCTGGGCCTCAGTTCCCTCATCTACAAAATGGGGATGAAGACTGTGAGCCCCACGTGGGACAACCTGATTACCTTGTTTCTACCCCAGCGCTTAGAACAGTGCTTGGCATATAGTAAGCACATGACAAATACCAACATTATTATTATTGTTGTTGTTGTTATGATGATGATGATGATTATCTAATGCCACAGCAACCAGCCACAGCGACATAGATGAGACAGAGGCCCAGGGAGTAAGCAGGTGCTGGAGGATGAAAGTAATGCCACAGCAACCAGCCACAGCGACATAGATGAGAAAGAGGCCCAGGGAGTAAGCAGGTGCTGGAGGATGAAAGTGAGAGAGGCACAGCTTCCCTGAACACCGTTTAGGAGAGAAGCAGTGCCACCTAGTGGATAGAGCGGGGGCCTGGGGGTCAGAAGGACCTGGCTTCTAATCTATGGCCTGCAACTTGTTTGCTGAGTGACCTTGGGCAAGTCACTTCACTTCTCCGAGCCTCAGTTACCTCATCTCTAAAATAAGAGATGAGGTAACTTCCCCTTCCCCTCTCCCACCCAGCTTTTTCCCTCCCTCTCCCCCACCAAGACCGCTCCCCCTCACCCCCTACCAAGGATCCCTCTGTATCAGCGCCTGTCCTCCACTCCTCCCTCCCAGCCCCCTCCCTCCCCTTCTCCCCGCCCCACCCCATCCCAGTTCTCCTTTCCCATCGCCACCCCTCTTCCCACTATCCCCGCCTAGGCCCCCGCCAACTCATCCCAATCCAAACCCTCCCCACCCCTCGCACCCTTCCCCCTCCCTCCCCTCCCTCGACAGATGCTGTCAAATGTGGCCTCTGGAACCCCCGCTCCGTTTTAAGTAAGATCCCTTTCATCCTGGACCTATTCCTTTCCAGCTCTCTACTCCTCCTTGCCCTAACTGAAACATGGTTGTCTCCAGACGACACGGTCTCTTCTGCTGCTCTCTCCAGTGGTGGTCTCTACTTCTTCCACTCCCCCAGACTCACCGGAAAAGGACGAGGTGTCGGTTTCCTTCTCGCCCCCCAATGTCGCTTTCGCACTATCCCTCCTCCCCCTTCCCTTTCCTTCCCTTCCTTTGAAGCCCACATTATTCGCCTCTATCACCCCCTCCAGATTCTTGTAGCCGGCATCTACCGCCCTCCCGGCCGCACCTCCAACTTCTTTAACGATTCTGACCCCTTCCTCACCTTCCTTCTCTCCTTCTCCATGCCCATTCTGATCCTCGGAGACTTCAACATCCACATGAACATCCCTGATGACTCCTCTGCCGCCCGTCTTCTATCTTTCCTCGATGCTGCCAACCTCTTGCTCCACCCCACCTCACCCACTCACCAACTTGGTCATACCCTCGACCTCATCATCTCCTATCGCTGCACTGTGTCCACCCTTACCAACTCTGAAATCCCTCTCTCTGATCATAATCTTCTCACCTGCCTCCTCACTCACACTCCTTTCCCCTGTAAATCCATATTACTCCCTCACAGAGATCTCTGCTCTCTTGACCCCACCCAGCTTTCAGAGCGCCTCACATCCCACCTCGTCTCCCTCTCCTCTCTACCCAGTCTTGATGATCAGATTACTGCTCTCAACTCTACACTTTCTACTCAGCTAAACCCACTCGCTCCCCTTTCCCTTCGCCGCTCTCGTACCACTAACCCACAGCCCTGGATCACTGCCACCGTCCGCCTCCTTCGCTCCTATGCTAGAGCTGCCGAACGCTGCTGACGAAAGTCTAAACACCATGCCAACCTCGTTCACTTCAAGTTTATCCTTTCCTGCCTTAACTCAGCCTTCTCCTCTGTCAGACAAAACTATTTCTCCTCCCTTATTGACACCCATGCCCATCAACCCCGCCAGCTCTTCCGTTCATTCAACTCCCTTCTCAGGACCCCGGTTCCTCCCCCTCCTTCTTCCCTCACCCCCAACGATCTGGCCTCCTACTTCATTAACAAGATCAAATCCATCAGGTCCGACTTCCCCAAAGTCACTCTCCGCCCTTCCCCAACCCCCCGGCTCTCAACACTCTCTGCTACTCTCCCATCCTTCCCAGCAGTATCCTCAGAGGAGCTCTCCTCCCTCCTCTCAAGTGCTAATCCGGCCACCTGTGCTTCTGACCCCATTCCCTCTCATCTCATGAAATCTCTCGCTCCTTCCCTTCTCCCCTCCTTAACTTCCATCTTCAACTGCTCACTCTCCACTGGTTCCTTCCCCTCTGCCTTCAAACATGCTCATGTCTCTCCCATCCTAAAAAACCCTCTCTTGACCCCACCTCACGTTCTAGTTATCGCCCCATATCCCTCCTACCATTCCTTTCAAACTTCCTTGACCGAGTTGTCTACACGCGCTGCCTCGAATTCCTCAACACCAACTCTCTCCTCGACCCCCTCCAGTCTGGCTTCCGTCCCCTACATTCCACGGAAACCGCCTTCTCAAAGGTCACCAATAACGTCCTGCTTGCCAAATCCAACGGCTCATACTCTATCCTAATCCTCCTCGACCTCTCAGCTGCCTTCAACACTGTGTACCACCCCCTTTTTCTCAATACACTATCTGACCTTGGCTTCACAGACTCCATCCTCTCCTGGTTCTCCTCATCTCTCCGGTCATTCATTCTCAGTCTCTTTTGCAGGCTCCTCCTCACCCTCCCATCCCCTTACTGTGGTGGTTCCCCAAGGTTCAGTGCTTGGTCCCCTTCTGTTCTCTATCTACACGCACTCCCTTGGTGACCTCATTCACTCCCACGACTTCAACTATCATCCTACGCTGATGACACCCAGATCTACATCTCTGCCCCTTCTCTCTCCCCCCTCTCCAGGGTCGCATCTCCTCCTGCCTTCAGGACATCTCCATCTGGATGTCTGCCCGCCACCTAAAACTCAACATGTCCAAGACTGAACTCTTTGTCTTCCCTCCCAAACCCTGCCCTCTCCCTGACTTTCCCATCTCTGTTGACGGCACTACCATCCTTCCAGTCTCACAAGCCCGCAACCTTGGTGTCATCCTCGACTCCGCTCTCTCATTCACCCTTCACATCCAAGCCGTCACCAAAACCTGCCGGTCTCAGCTCCGCAACATTGCCAAGATCCACCCATTCCTCTCCATCCAATCTGCTACCCTGCTCGTTCAAGCTCTCATCCTATCCCGTCTGGACTACTACATCAGCCTTCTCTTTGATCTCCCATCCTAGTGTCTCTCCCCACTTCAATCCATACTTCATGCTACTGCCTGGATTGTCTTTGTCCAGAAACGCTCTGGGCATGTTACTCCCCTCCTCAAAAATCTCCAGTGGATACCAATCAATCTGCGCATCAGGCAGAAACTCCTCACCCTGGGCTTCAAGGCTCTCCATCACCTCGCCCCCTCCTACCTCACCTCCCTTCTCTCCTTCTACAGCCCAGCCCGCACCCTCCACTCCTCCACCGCTAATCTCCTCACCGTGCCTCGTTCTCGCCTGTCCCGCCATCGACCCCCGACCCACGTCATCCCCCGGGCCTGGAATGCCCTCCCTCTGCCCATCAGCCAAGCTAGCTCTCTTCCTCCCTTCAAGGCCCTATTGAGAGCTCACCTCCTCCAGGAGGCCTTCCCAGACTGAGCCCCTTCCTTCCTCTCCCCCTCCTCCCCCTCTCCATCCTCCCCATCTTACCTCCTTCCCTTCTCCACAGCACCTGTATATATGTATATATGTTTGTACATATTTATTACTCTATTTATTTATTTATTTATTTTATTTGTGCATATCTATTCTATTTCTTTTATTTTGTTAGTATGTTTGGTTTTGTTCTCTGTCTCCCCCTTTTAGACTGTGAGCCCACTGTTGGGTAGGGACTGTCTCTATATGTTGCCAACTTGTACTTCCCAAGCGCTTTGTACAGTGCTCTGCACACAGTAAGCGCTCAATAAATACGATTGTTTGATTGATTGATTGATAAGAATAATAATAATGATGATAATTGAGGTATTTGTTAAGCGCTTACTATGTGCCAATCACTGCTACAAGCACTGGGGTAGAAACGAGGTAATCAGATCAGACACAGTCCCCATCCCACACGGGGCTCACACGGGAAATCAGCATGGCGCAGTGGAAAGAGCCCGGGCTTGGGAGTCAGAGGTCATGGGTTCAAATCCCAGCCCCACCACCTGTCAGCTGTGTGACCTTGGGCAACCCACTTAAATATCCTTGCCTCAGTTACCTCATTTGTAAAATGGGGGTTAAGACCATGAACCCCACGTTGGACAACCTGATCACCTTGTATCCCCCGAGCGCTTAGAACAGTGCTTGGCACATAGTAAGCACTTAATAAATGTCATCATTATTATTATTAATCCCCATTTTACAGATGAGGTAACTGAGACGCAGGGAAGTGAAGTGACGTGGCAGAGCCAGAATTAAAACCCGCATCCTCTGACTTCCAGGTCTGTGCTCTTTCCACTAGGCCTTGCTGCAACTCCCCTTTAAACTTAAAATGGGGATTAAGATCGTGAGCCCCATGTGGGGCCTGGGCTGGGTCCACCCTGATGAGCTTATCTCCATCCCAGGGCTTAGTTCATTGACTGGCACATAGTAAGCGCTTCAAAAATACTGAGGAGAAAAAAAAAGATCATGCCCCCGGAGGGTGATAGAGAGTCGCAGCCTCACAGAACCATGTCCAACTGCCACAGATTTCAGGGTTTGCCTGAATCCAGGGGTCAACTAGTGTTCTGGCCCATACCACCTTGGAGCGGTAGAGAGGAGCAGCCTCCCAGAACAAGCGTCCTGCTGTACTTTACTATTCTATACCGCACTGCCACCAGGTGCAGCTGTCACCAGGGGGCAATAGAGAGGCACGGCCTCTCAGAATAATGATTAGTGCCACCAGGGGGCAGGCTGCCGCTCTCAAACCAGAGGATGGTTCTGGTTCCAGGAGCCAGGGGAATCTCTCTGGGCTTCTCTGAGGAGAAGCCCAGGAGGGAAGAAGCAACGTGGCTCAATGGAAAGAGCACGGCTTTTGACTCAGAGGTCATGGGTTCAAATCCGGGTCTGCCAATTGTCAGCTGTGTGATGTTGGGCAAGTCACTTAACTTCTTTGTGCCTCAGTTACCTCATCTGTAAAATGGGGATTAAGACTGTGAGCCCCACGTGGGACAACCTGATCACCTTGTATTCTCCCAAGCGCTTAGAACAGTGCTTTGCACATAGTAAGCGCTTAACAAATGCCATTATTATTATTATTGTTATTATTATTCTCCTCGACCTTGAGGATCATTCCTCTTACACTGTGGGCACATTCACCTCCCAGATTTCTCCATTACTGAGTGGGCTGTATTACTACCCCAAAGAGAAGCCTGTGGTAGTGTGTGTGTGTGTGTGTGTGTGTGTGTGTGTGTGTGTGTGTGTGTTTGTGTGTGTTTGTGTGTATATGTGTGTACGTGTGTGTGTGTATGTGTGTATGTGAGAATAATGGGGGGAACAAGAGTCATGAGGTGACTGCCACTCATGGGAGAACAGGGGCTGGGGCTCTGTGCAGGAAGCTAGTTCTGTCTGATTTGACTGGGACTGAGAAGATCCAGGGCCCTTAATTCTATCGACGGGTCAAGCTTCCCTGTGACTATACTCCTAGTTGCAGCATCACTGCACAGCCTCAGTCCCCCAAGAAGGGACCTTTCTGGACTCAACATAGAAGCATGTGGGATAGAATGTCAGGAAGAGGACAGAGTGTCTATCAGTGTTTATGCTATTTTTCCCTGAGAAGCAGAGTGTACGGACTCCTGCCTGAAATCAATAATAATAATAATAATGGTAATTGTTAAGCACTTGCTAAGTGCGAAGCACTGTTCTGTGCGCTGGGGGGGATACAAGGTGATTAGGTTGTCCCACGTGGGGCTCAAAGTCTTAATCCCCATTTTCCAGATGAGGTAACTGAGGCACAGAGACGCTAAGTGACTTGACCAAAGTCACACAGCAGACAAGTGGCGGATTTGAAATTAGAACCCATGACGTCTGGCTCCCACACCCGTACTCTTTCCACTGAGCTACGCTGCTTCTCGAGTCAAATCAGGTCAACGGGGATGTGGGCTGGGAGGACAGGAGGCAGGTATTGTACTAGCAACTGCATTCTATCCACAGTGCAATTGTAGGCTTTCAATCAGTCAGGTTGATGGAGCGCTTGCTGTGTACAGAGTGCTGTACTAAACCCTTGGGAGAGTACAATATGACAGACACATTCCTGCCCACAACAAGCTTACAGTGTAGGGGGACTGGAGCTCCTGGAGTAACAAAATTGGGGGTGCAAGTGGGAGGACAAAGCAGATTTTCTGTGCTAGACACTGAATTTTATACAGCGTGTAGTTCTGGACCTCCAGTCTCTTGAGAACAAGCCCCTTCTGGGGGTCTGAGGAGGGGATGGGCCAATGTTTGTAGGGCAGAGTGTGGCAGTGAGCTTAGTAGCAGATATCTGGGTGTCCACTTAACCATGCTGGGCAGGGCAGAGGCGGGGAGTATGGTAAAATATGTGGCAAAACTAGGTTGTCTGCTCTTCTTCCCCGACTTTCCCTGTTTCCCTGCCTCCCCCTTCCACACCCTACTTTGAGCACTGGTTTTCCTTGCAACAGATGTGGACCCTATCAGACTCTCAAGATTGCTGATTCAGGTGCCTCAAAACCAGGGTCGAGAGCTCTGCATGTCCGTGGGCTGGGACCGCGGGAGAGGCTCCAGTGCCACGTCACTCCCGTGAGACCAAGGTTCTTCTGCCCATCCCAGATCCGCCCCGGCCCGCTCTCTCCGTAGCCGTCTCGGCCCGCTCTCTCCGTAGCCGCCCCGGCCCGCTCTCTCCAGACCCGCCTCCGCCCGCTTCCTCTGGACTTGCCCCCGCTCGCTCCCATCTGAAGTGCCTGCCTACCCTGCTCTCTCAGGACAGCCCACCCCCCCCCCACTATTTCTGGAAGTATCCCCCCCACCCCCGTTCGGTCTAGAAGTATTCCCGCCTTGCTCGGTCTGGAACTATTCCCACCTTGCTCCGTCTGGAACTATTCCCCCACTTTGCTCTGTCTGGACCGAACCCCTCTGCTCCCTCTAGTCCTATTGGCCTTCTCTGTAAGGTCCTATCTCTCCTTCTTTATCTGGTCCTATCACGCCTTCTCTGTCTGGTTCTGCTCCCCTTCTCTGTCTGGCTCTGCAGCCCGGATCTCTCAGACTTGACCCCGCCTGCTCTCTCCAGACTGCCCCCCCCGGCTCTCTCAGGACCGCCCCCCCCCACGCTGTCAATGGACAGGTCCCAGCCCCCCGCTCTTGTGGGAAGTTTCCCCCCACCCTGTTCTGTCTGGAACTATTCCCGTCTTGCTCCATCTGGAAGTATTCCCCCCTCTTTGCTCTGTCTGGGTCTATCCCCCCTCCACACCCGCTCCCTCTAGTCCTATTGTGCTTCTCTGCAAGGTCCTATCTCTCCTCTCTATCTGGTCCTATCACCCCTTCTCTGTCTGGTTCTGCCACCCTTCTCTATCTGGCTCTGTAGCCCGGCTCTCTCGGGACGCGCCCCCCCCCGCCCCCCGCGGTGTCTCCAGACCTGCCCCCACCCCTGCTCTCACGTGACCGGGCCCCACCGCTCTCTCCAGACCACACCAAACCCACTCTCACTGGACTGCCCCCCTCTGCTTTCTCTGAACCGGTACCCCCCCCTACTCTTTCAGGAAGTAACCCCCCTCATTCTGTCTGGAAGTATTCCCGCCTTGCTCCATCTGGAAGTATTCCCCCCTACCCCCTTTGCTCTGTCTGGACCTATCCCCGCTGCTCCCTCTAGTCCTATTTTCCTTCTCTTTAAGGTCCTATCTCTCCTTCTCTATCTGGTCCTATCACCCCTTCTCTGTCTGGCTCTGCAGTCCGCTCTCTCCGGACTTGACCCCGCCTGCTCTCTACAGACCGCCCCCCCCCGGCTCTCTCAGGACCGCCCCCCCCCCCCCCGCTGTCTCTGGACCAGCCTCACTCTGTCTGGGCTATCCTCACCTCTTCTGTATGGACCTATCCCCTCTGCTCCCTCTAGTCCTATTGGCCTTCTCTGTAAGGTCCTATCTCTCCTTCTCTATCTGGTCCTATCACCCCTTCTCTGTCTGGTTCTGCCTCCCTTCTCTGTCTGGCTCTGCAACCCGGATCTCTCAGACTTGACCCGCCTGCTCTCTCCAGACTGGCCCCGCCCCCGGCTCTCTCAGGACCGCCCCCCCCCACGCTGTCTATGGACCGGCCCCAGCCCCCCGCTCTTGTGGGAAGTTTCCCCCCACCCTGTTCTGTCTGGAACTATTCCCGCCTTGCTCCATCTGGAAGTATTCCCCCGCCTTTGCTCTGTCTGGACCTATCCCCACTCTTCTGTATGGACCTATCCCCCCTGCTCCCTCTAGTCCTATTGGCCTTCTCTGTAAGGTCCTATCTCTCCTTCTCTATCTGTTCCTATCACCCCTTCTCTGTCTGGTTCTGCCCCCCTTCTCTGTCTGGCTCTGCAGCCTGCTCTCTCCGGACTTGACCCCGCCTGCTTTCTCCAGACCGGCCCCCACCCGGCTCTCTCAGGACCGCCCCTTCCCCCCCCACCGCTGCAGTCTCTGGACCATCCCCAGCCCTCTGCTCTTTTGGTAAGTTTTCCCCCACCCCGTTCTGTCTGGAACTATTCCCGCCTTGCTCCATCTGGAACTATTCCTCCCCTTTTTCTCTGTCTGGACCTATCCCCCCTGTTCTGTATGGACCTATCCCCCCCAACACCCGCTCCCTCTAGTCCTATTGTGCTTCTCTGTAAGGTCCTATCTCTCCTTCTCTATCTGGTCCTATCACCCCTTCTCGGTCTGGTTCTGCTACCCTTCTCTGTCCGACTCTGTAGCCCGGCCCTCTCGGGACCCACCCAGCCCGCGCTCTCTCCAGACCTGCCTCCACCCCTGCTCTCACGGGACCGGGCCCCTCTGCTCTCTCTGGACCACACCTCACCCACTCTCACTGGACCGCCTCCCTCTACTTTCTCTAAACCGACACCCCCCACTGCTCTTTTTGGAAGTACCCCCCCCGCCCACCGTTCTGTCTGGAACTATTCCTGCCTTACTCCATCTGGAAGCATTCCTGCCTTGCTCTGTCTGGAACTATTCCCCCCCCCCACCCTTTGCTCTGTCTGGGCCTATCCCCACTGTTCTGTATGGACCTATCCCCCCTGTTCCCTCCAGTCCTATTGTCCTTCTCTGTAAGGTCCTATCTCTCCTTCTCTATCTGGTCCTATCACCCCTTCTCTGTCTGGTTCTGCCCCCCTTCTCTGTCTGGCTCTGCTGCCCGGCTCTCTCCGGACCCCCCCACCACTGCCCGCTCTCTCCGGACCCCCACCAGCCCGCTCTCTCCGGACCTGCCCCCGCCCGCTCTCTCCGGGCCTGCCCCCGCCCGCTCTCTCCGGACCCGCCCCCACCCACTCTCTCCGGACCCGCTCCCGCCCGCTCCCTCTGGACTTGCCCCCGCCCGCTCCCTCCTGATTTGCCCGCCCACCCTGCTCTGTCAGGACAGCCCCCCCCCACCCCGCTATTTCTGGAAGTATTCCCCCAACCCCCGTTCTGCCTGGAACTATTCCCGCCTTGCTCGGTCTGGAACTATTCCCGCCTTGTTCCATCTGGAACTATTCCCCCCACTTTGCTCTGTCTGGACCTATTCCCACTCTTCTGTATGGACCTATCCCCCCTGCTCCCTCTAGTCCTATTGGCCTTCTCTGTAAGGTCCTATCTCTCCTTCTCTATCTGGTCCTATCACCCCTTCCCTGTCTGGTTCTGCACCCCTTCTCTCTCTGGCTCTGCAGCCCGCTCTCTCTGGCCCTGCAACCCGCTCTCTCCGGACCTGACCACGCCTGCTCTCTCCAGACCGGCCCCGTAGCGGGGGGGCGAGAACCGTAGTCGGGGCGGAGGGTGACAACCCTAGGCCGAGTGGGGGGATAGCACTAGACGGAACGGGGGGAAAGCACTAGGTGGAGCGGGGGGATAGCACTAGGCAGAGCAGGGAGGACAGCCCTAGGCGGGGCAGGGGGGTGACAGCCCTAGGAGGGGCAGGGGGCGACAGCACTAGGCAGGGCGGGGGGCGACAGCCCTAGACGGGGCGGGAGCCAACAGCCCTAGGAGGAACGAGGGGATGGCACTAGACAGAGCGGGGGGATAGCGCTAGACGGAGCAGGGGGATAGCACTAGACGGAGTTGGGGGATAACACTAGACGCAGCGCGGGGGACAGCACTAGGCAGGGGGGATAGCAGTAGGCAGAGCAGGGGGGGATAGCACTAGGCGGAGCAGGGGGATAGCACTAGACGGAGCATAGGGGTAACAACCGTAGTCGGGGCAGGGGGCGAGAGCCCTAGGCGGGGCGGGGGGGCAGCCCTACGCAAGCCGGTGGGGGCGACCGCCCTATGCGTGGCAGTGGGGCGACAGCCCTATGCGGGGCAGGGGGCAACAGCACTAGGCAGAGCGGGGGGATAGCACTAGACAAAGCGGGGGAGACACCACTAAGCGGGGGGACAGCACTAGGGAGATCAGGGGGCTACAGCACTAGGCGGAGCAGGGGGACAGCACTAGGCGGAGCAGGGGAATAGCACTAGACGAAGGGGGAGGGCAACAACCCTAGTCGGGTCAGGGGGCGACAGCCCTAGGTGGAGCGGGGGGATAGCACTAGGTGGAATGGGGTGGGGACATCACTAGACAGAGAAGGAGGGAATAGCAATAGGCGGAGCTGGGGGGCGACAACCGTAGTCGGGGTGGGGGGTGACAGCCCTAGGAGAGTGGGGGGATAGCACTAGACAGAGGGGGGGATAGCACTAGGTGGAGCGGGGAGATAGCACAAGGCGGAGCAGGGGGATAGCACTAGGCAGAGCAGGGGGGATAGCCCTAGGCGGGGCAGGGGGGCGACAGCACTAGGCAGGGTGGGAGGCAACAGCCCTTGGAGGAGCGGAGGGATAGCACTAGACAGAGCAGGGAGATAGTACTAGACGGAGCGGGGAGATAGCACTAGACGGAGTGGGGGGACAGCACTAGACGGAGCAGGGGGACAGCACTAGGCGGGGGGGATAGCACTAGACAGAGCAGGGGGGATAGCGCTAGGCGGAGCAGGGGGGATAGCACTAGGCAGAGCAGGGGGGGATAGCACTAGACGGAGCGTGGGGGCAATAACCCTAATCGGGGCAGGGGGCGACAGCCCTAGACGGGGCAGGGGGATAGCACTAGACGGAGCAGGGGGATAGTACTAGACGGGGCAGGGGGGACAGCACTAGGTGGGGGGGATAGCAATAGGCAGAGCAGGGGGATAGTACTAGACGGAGCAGGGGTGACAGCACTAGGTGGGGGGGATAGCAATAGGCAGAGCAGGGGGGAATAGCACTAGGTGGAGCGGGGGGATAGCATTAGACGGAGCGGGGGGCAACAACCCTAGTCGGGGCAGGGGGCGACAGCCCTAGGTGGAGCGGGGGGATAGCACTAGATGGAGCGGGGGGGATAGCACTAGGCGGAGCGGAGATGGGGCGACAACCGTAGTCGGGATCGGGGGTGACAGCCCTAGGCAGAGTCGGGGAATAGCACTAGGCAGAGCGGGGGGATAGCACTACGCGGAGTGGGGGATACCACTAGACGGAGCAGGGGACTAGAACTAGACGGAGCTGGGGGGGACAGCACTAGGTGGTGGGGATAGCACTAGGCAGGGTGGGGGGATAGCACTAGGCAGGGCGGGGGCGACAGCCCTAGGCGGGGCGGGGGGGCGACAGTCCTAGGCGGGGCGGGGGGCGACAGCCACTTGCAGGGTGGGGGGGGTGACAGCCATTTGCAGGGTGGGGGGGTGACAGCACTAGGTAGAGCAGGGGGATAACACTAGAAGGAGCCGGGGGGGCGACAGACCTAGGTGGGACGAGGGGACAGCACTAGACAGAGCAGGGGGATAGCAGTAGACGGAGCGGGCGGGGCGACAGCCCTAGGCGGGGCGGGGGGAAACAGCCCAAGGTGGGGCGGGGGGATAGCAGTAGATAAAAAAGGGGGATATCACTAGGCGGAGCAGGGGGGATAGCCCTAGGCACAGCATGGGGGATAGCCCTAGGCGGAGCTGGGGGGCGACAACCGTAGTCCGGGTGGGGGGTGACAGCTCTAGGAAGAGCGAGGGGATAGCACTAGACGGAGCGGGGGAATAGCACTAGGCGGAGCGGGGGGATAGCACTAGACGGAGCGGGGGTATAGCAATAGACGGAGCGGGGGGATAGCACAAGACGGAGTGGGGGGATAGCACTAGATAGAGCTGGGGGGGACATCACTAGGTGGGGGGGATAGCACAAGGCAGAACAGGAGGGATAGCACTAGGCAGAGTTGGGAGACAGCACTAGGAGGAGTTGGGAGATAGCACTAGGTGGAGCGGGGGGATAGTACTAGGAGGAGCGGGGGGATTGCACTAGGCAGGGTGGGGGGATAGCACTAGGCAGAGCGGGGGCGACAGCCCTAGGCCGGGTGGGGGGGCGACAGCACTAGGCGGGGCGGGGGGGCAACATCCACTTGCAGGGAGGGGGGGTGAGAGCACTAGGCGGAGCAGGGGGGTAACACTAGACGGAGCGGGAGGATAACACTAGTAGGAGAGGGGGGGCGACAGCCCTAGGCCGGGCAGGGGGGCGACAGCCCTAGGTTGGGCGAGGGGACAGCACTAGACAGAGCCGGGGGGTAGCAGTAGACGGAGCGGGCAGGGCGACAGCCCAAGGCGGGACGGGGGAATAGCAGTAGACGGAACGGGGGATATCACTAGGCACAGCGGTGGGGATAGCACTAGGCAGAGCGGAGGGGATAGCACTAGGAAAAGCCGGGGGATAGCACTAGGCGGAGCAGGGGGCGGGGGTCGACAGCCCTAGACGGGTCAGGGGGATATCAGTAGACGGAGGGGGGGTTGGGGGATAACACTAGGCGGGGCGGGGGGCGGGGAGACAGCCCTAGGCGGGGCGGAGGGCGACAGCCCCATGCGGGGTGGGGTGGTGACATCACTAGGCGGAACGTGGGGATAGCACTAGGAGGAGCGGGGGGGGGCGGCAGCCCTGGATGGGTGGGGGGGAACAGCCCAAGGCGGGGCGGGAGGATAGCACTAGGCGGAGCGGGGGGGTAGCACTAGGCAGGGTGGGGTGATAGCACTAGGCAGAGCGGGGGCGACAGCCCTAGGCGGGGTGGGGGGGCGACAGTCCTAGGCGGGGCGGGGGCCGCAACATCCACTTGCAGGGTGGGGGGGGGTGAGAGCACTAGGCGGAGCAGGGGGATAACACTAGACGGAGGGGGAGGATAACACTAGTAGGAGCGGGGGGGGCGACAGCCCTAGGCCGGGCAGGGGGGCGACAGCCCTAGGTTGGGCGAGGGGACAGCACTAGACAGAGCGGGAGGGGTAGCAGTAGACGGAGCGGGCGGGGCGACAGCCCAAGGCGGGACGGGGGGATAGCAGTAGACGGAACGGGGGATATCACTAGGCACAGCAGAGGGGATAGCACTAGGAAAAGCCGGGGGATAGCACTAGGCGGGGCGGGGGGGGGGCGACAGCCCTGGACGGGTCAGGGGGATATCAGTAGACGAGGGGGGGTGGGGGGATAGCACTAGGCGGAGCGGGGGTAAGACAGCCCTAGGCGGGGTGGGGTGGTGACATCACTAGGCAGAACGTGGGGATAGCACTAGACGGAGCGGGAGGGGATAGCACTAGGAGGAGCGGGGGGGCGACAGCCCTGGGTGGGTGGGTGGGAACAGCCCAAGGCGGGGCGGGAGGATAGCACTAGGAGGAGCGGGGGGGTAGCACTAGGCAGATTGGGGGAATAGCACTAGGCAGAGTGGGGGAATAGCACTAGGCAGAGTGGGGGGATAGCACTAGGCAGAGTTGGGGGGATAGTACTAGGCGAGGCGGGGGGGGCGCGACAGCACTAGGCGAGGCAGGGGGCGACAGCCCTAAGCGGAGCAGGGGGATAGCACTAGGCGTAGCTGGGGAAATAGCACTAGACGGAGCCGGGCGATAGCACTGGGAGGAGCGGGGGGATAGCACTAGGCAGGGCGGGGCGGGGGGGCGACAGTACTGGGCGACATCACTAGGCAGACCGGGGGTGGGGGGATTGCACTAGGTGGAGCAGGGGGGACAGCACTAGGCCGGGGGGGGATAGCACTAGGTGGCGGGGGAATAGCACTAGGCGGAGCAGGGCAATAGCACTAGGCGGAGCTCAGGATAGCACAAGTTGGAGCGGGGGGCGACAGCACTAGGCAGAGCAGGGGACATAGCACTAGATGGAGTGGGGCGGGGCGACAACCCTAGGTGGGGAGGGGGGTGACAGCCCTAGACGGAGCTGGGGGATAACACTAGGCGGAGCGGGGGGATAGCACTAGGCGGAGTGGGAGAGATAGCACTGATAAACTTGTATCTACACCAGCATTTAGTACAGTGTCTGCTGTATAGTCAGCACATAACAAATATGATTGAATGAATGAAGGAATGAATGAATGAATGAACACATAGGGCATTGCCTGCTCTTGGGTAACTATTCAGTGGAAAACCGGGGAAGGAGTCATATGCACCCTGGCTAGTAAAACGCCCTGAATATTAATAATAATAATAATAATAATGCTATTTATTAGGTGCTTACTATGTGTCAAGCACTGTTCTAAGCACTGGAGTAGATACAAGCTAATCAGGTTGCATGAAATCCCTGTCCCACATGGGGCTCACAGTCTTAATCCCCATTCTACAGATGAGGAAACTGAGGCCCAGAGAAGTGAAGTGACTTCCCCAAGGTAACACAGACAACATGTCAGAGAAGCAGCGTGGCTCATTGGAAAGAGCCCGGGCTTTGGAGTCAGCGGTCATGGGTTCAAATCCCAGCTCTGCCATTGTCACCTGTGTGACTTTGGGCAAGTCACTTAACTTCTCTGTGCCTCAGTTCCCTCATCTATAAGATGGGGATTAAGACTGTGAGACCCCATGGGACAACCTGATCACCTTGTAACTTCCCCAGCGCTTAGAACAGTGCTTTGCACATACTAAGTGCTTAATAAATACTATTATTATTATTATTATTATTATTATTATTATTATCATTATGTGGCAGAGCTGGGATTAGAACCCAGGTCCTTCTGACTCCCAGGCTTGGGATCGAGCCTCTAGGACATTCTGCTTCCAGTTTGATATTCACCCCACAAAACTTATGTACATTCCCTCTAGACTGTAAACTCGCTGTGAGCAGGGAACTCGTCTACCAACTCCGTTGCACTGTACTCTCCCAAGAGTTTAGTACAGTCCTCTGCACACAGTAAGTGCTTAGCAAATACCGTTGATTAAGCAGTGTGGCTTAGTGGCAAAATCACAGGATTGGGAGTGAGAGGATATGGGTCTAATCCCGGCTCCGCCACTTGTCTGCTGTGTGACCTTGGGCAGACCACTTCACGCCTCTGTGCCTCAGTTACCTCATCTGTAAAATGGGGAGTAAGGCTGTGAGCCCCATGTGGTACAACCTGATTACGTTTTATCTACCCCAGCACTTAGAACAGTGCTTGGACATAGTAAGAGCATAACAAATACTATTATTATTATTATTATTATTAATGTCTATCTCCCCCTCTAGACTAAAATTCATTATGGGCTATGAGCATGTCTGCTAATTCCGTTGTGTTGTACTCTCCCAAGCATTTAGTAAACGTTCTGCATGTGGTAAGTGCTCAATAAATAACTGTGACTGATTGACTGTCTGTCTCCTCCTTAAAACCATAAGCTCACTGTGAGCAGGTAACATGTCTCCCAAGTTCTTAGTACAGGGCTTTTACCCAGTAAGTGCTAAATAAATACCATCAATTGATTGATTAATGTCTGTCTCCCACTGTAGAGTGTAAGCTCATTGCAGGCAGGGAACATCTCTACCTACTCTGTTGTACTCTCCCAAGTGCTTAGTACAATGCTCGGCACATAGCAAGCACTCAATAAATACCATTGATTGATTGATCCTGTATTTGCTGTTCTTGGAGGCAATCTTCAGCTTCTCTTTACTTAGGAATTGCAATCCTATTGGTTGGAGAAAACTTGTCATCTCCAGCTACTTCTCCTTTCATGTTTGCATTGTCCCCATCCTGCTTTCTAGAGGAGAAACCTCTAGACTGAAAGCACCTTGTACACTGGGAACCCTTCTACCAACTCTGTGATGCTATACTCTCCAAAGTGATTAGTCAAATGCCATGCACACAGTAAGCGCTCAATAAGTACAATTGATTAATTGATTAAGAATTGACCACAGAGTGTTAGTTTCCATAGTGATGCATCCTACAGAGATCTGCACCACTGAATTTAAGGCCAATCCTGTTGAACAAAATGGCTGCCACAATACAGATGATGGAATCCCCTTTATCAATCAATCAATCAATCGTATTTATTGAGCAGTTACTGTGTGCAGAGCACTGTACTAAGCGCTTGGGAAGTACAAGTTGGCAACATATAGAGACAGTCCCTTTACAGGATGGAAAGGGGATTTTGTTTTATTTCTAACATCAGACTTTATTCTGAGTAATGCCACAGAGCTGAAGCAGTTCCTTTGAAATGAGAAAGCCCGCCCAGGCATAGATAATCATTAACTGTCATTTCAACTTAAACCAAATTAATCAGATAGGTTGGATGGAAAGGGGATATTGGTTTTTTTTTCTGACATAGGACTTGATTCTGAGTAACACTACAAAGTTGAAGCAGTTCCTTTGAACTGAGAAATCCCACCCAGGGACAGATAATCATTAATTGTCATTTCAACTTAATCCAAAGAGGAATTGACTTCCTCATGAGAAATAAACTAGGAGAGGCTACAGATGAGATGCTGGGGGAGTGATTAAGAAAGATGGAACTTATATCACTGGGGACAGAAAGTAGAAGAGCTTATCTACATAACAGCTCCCTCAGGCACCTGGAAAGTTTCAATGCATCCTAAGCCCTAAGCCCTAATTAATATTTACTGTCGGGTACAAGAAAGAGAAGAGTTCATGAAATTGGCGTTCCTCTGGGTGGATCAAGCTCTACTAAGCGAAACTTGATCTAGTCATCTCTATGTCTCAGTTCCTAAGAGGGAAAATATTAGGGCTTTTGTAGAGTTTCAAAGTTCATCAGAGATAAATTGGGTTCATTCTCCTGATAGTTTTTCTCAGCAGCTTGGCCCAGTGGAAAGAACACAGACCTGGGTTCTAATCCCTGCTCTGCCAGTTGTCTGCTGGGTGACCTTGGGTAAGGCATGTTACCCAACTATGCCTGTTTCCTCAACTGTAAAATGGAGATAAAATACCTGTTCTTCCTCCAATTTAGATTGTAAGCCCCATGTTGGGCAGAGACTGTGTTCGTTGTGATTAATTTGTATCTACTCCGGAACTAAGAATGGTGCTAGATACATAGTAAGTGCTTAATGAATACCATAAAAGAGGCAGTGTGGCTTAGTGTTAAAACCACGGGCTAGGGAGTCAGGGGACATGGGTTCTAATCCCAGCTCCACCACCTGTCTGCTGTGTGACTTTGGGCAAGTCACTTCACTTCTCTGTGCCTCAGTTACCTCATCTGTACAATGGGGATTAAGACTGTGAGCCCTACGTGGGACAACCTGATTACCTTGGATTTACCCCAAAGCCTAGAACAATGCATGGCAAATAGTAAGCACTTATCAATTACCATCATCACTATTATTATTATCATTGAGAAGGAGCGTGGTTTAGTGGAAACATCCTGGGTTTGGGAGTCAGTGGTCATGGATTGTAATCCTGGCTCCACCATTTATCAGCCCTGTGACTTTGGGCAAGTCACTTAATTTCTCTGTGCCTTAGTTACCTCATCTGTAAAATGGGGATTAAGACTGTGAGCCCCATGTGGGACAACCTGATTACCTTGTACCTCCCCCAGCAATTAGAACAGTGCTTGGCACATAGTAAGCACTTAACAAACACCATTATTATTATTATTATTTGGGTGGGAATAATCACTGTGCCCTCTCTGTGTTCTTTATGAGGCTTAGGGTTCCTCTGATTTAACCTCTCAACTGGCTTGAGCTTTGCCAGTTTCGAAGAAGTTTGATTTTCATTATCTATGGCATAAACAAAGCAGGCAGAGTTAGGGCTATAGAAACCAGGTGTTCTGATTCTCAGAGCCATGTTCTTTCCAGTAGCCTGCAGAAAAACTTTTCTGTACACCAGTTCTGATTATATTCACAAACTCCATTTCTGGATCTCCCATTTCCAAACCAGAATAATGTTATGTAAATAAACTTTGCACATGCTCTCTTCAACACCTTTATCATCCCATTACACAGTGTAAATATAAAACGTTTTCTGTCATGAATGTTTGCTTCAGGATCTACCTCCTCAATCAAGACGACTTTTTTCTGTGTTCTACGTGGGTTTCTCAACTTTCCAATGCAAGTGGAAATGATGGTGATCAACTAGTCAGAGTTGATTTTTTTCATAAAAGTGGAAATACAAATAAATTAATTATCTGAACTTTCTCATTCATCAAATATCAGGAAATTGCATCTCTTAAGAGTGAGAGAAACCTTCTTGCCTATCTAGAGAAGACGGTTTTCTCTTCACCTCTGTTACCAAAATTTACTGAAAATTTACCTTTCCAATCAATGGTGTTTATTCATTGAATCATATTTATTGAGTGCTTACTGTGTGCAGAGCACCGTACTAACTGCTTCTTACTGCTTACTGTGTGGAGAGCACTGTTTTAAGCACTTGGGAGAGTACAACGCAACAGAGTTGGTAGACTTGCTTCCTGTCCACAACAAGCTTACAGTCCAGGCGAGTGTGGAAATCCAATATATTGATCAATCAACGGTATTTATTGAGAGCTTACTGGGTGTAGAGCACAGTACTAAGCATTTGAGAGGGTACAACAGAATTGGTAGACATGATCCTGCCCTCAAGGGGTCTACAATTAGGCATGGGAGGCAGTCATTAAATGAATTAGTTAGTGGGGGCAATAGCATATAAGGATATGTAATTAAGTGCTTTGTTGGTGGTATGGGTAGGTATCAAAGTTCTTAAGGGATGAGGGCACAAGTGTTTAAGGGATGCAGAAGGGAGTGAGGACAGGGTGGAGAGATGAGAATTTCTTTAATGGTATTTATTAAGTGCTTAAAATGTGCCAGGTACTGTACTAAGCATGCGGTAGATACAAGACAATCAGGTTAGATTGGACAAAGTCCGTGTCCCAAATGGGTCTCACAGAGTTAATCTCTATTTAATAGATGAGGTAACTGAGACACAGAGAAGTTAAGTGATTTTCCCAAGGTCACACAGCAGACAAGTGCTACAGTTGGGGTTATAACCTGGGCTCTCTGACTCCCTGGCCGAAACTCTTTCCACTAGGCCAGATTCCTTCTCCAAAAGACAGGTGAGATCCAGGAGACTCAAAGCCCACATACAAGAAGCCCCCAGAATATAAGACATTGGCCTGGTCCCACTTACTTTCCCAATGTTAGATCATGACCTATTTACCCGTGAGAAGCCACATGGGCAAGTAGAAAGATCACAGCCTGTTCTGCCACTTGCCTGCCGTGTGACCTTGGGCAAATCACGTAAATTTTCTGTGCCTCTGTATCCTCAACAGTAAAATGGGTATTCAGACTATGAGACATAGTCTCCTACTAAGATTATGAGCGCCCCCCCCACCGCTCTGCCCTACCTCCTTCTCCTCCCCACAGCACTTGTATGCATTTGTGCTTATTTATTACTCTATTTTACTTGTGCATATTTACTACTCTATTTTATTAATGATATGCATATAGATATAATTCTATTTATTCTGATGGTTTTGACACCTGTCTACGTGTTTTGTTTTATTGTCTGTCTCCCCCTTCTAGGCTGTGAACACGTTGTCGTGTAGGGACCGTCTCTATAAGTTACCAACTTGTACTTCCCAAGCGCTTAGTACAGTGCTCTGCACACAATAAGCGCTCAATAAATACGATTGAATGAATGAATACAAGGTTGGACACAGTCTCCATCCCATATGGGGCTCACATTCTTAATCCTCGTTTTACAGATGAGGGAACTGAGGCCCGGGGAAGTGAAGTCATTTGCTCAAGGTCACACAGAGGACAAGTGGCAGAGTCAGGATTAGAACCCAGGTCCTTCTGACTCCCAGGCCAGGGCTCTGTCTACTAGGCAACACTGCTTCTAGTGATTAAGAGGGTGTGGAAATAAACGGGTCTCCTCGGCTTGGCCTGGAGCAGGGCCATAATAGGGAGATCATATTCCCTTGCAATCCTTAAATGTATTGGTAAAAGTGGTTTATGATGCCTACAGAGCAATTTGTCCCTCCTATCTTTCAGACTGTGAATGCTGGCTGGGCCAGGAAATGAGCCTCATTTATTGTCTCGTATCTACCCTAGTCCCATCTCAGGGTCACACCTGGAGAGTTCCCAGTACTCTACCAGTCTCAACTGCAGGAGGGAGAGTCAAGCAGAGGCATATTCATTCCATTCCTAGCTTGGCCAGTGGTTAGTGAGTGGAAGGTAATCTGCTGCAAGTCAAAACTCACCTGTTCTGGGCATCAGCGGCATTGAAGAGAATCAAGGGTAAAAACTCAAGTTTATTGCATGGCGGGAGGCAATGGTAAGGCACGTCTGTATTTTTACCTAGAAACCTCTATGGCTACACTTACCAGAACAATTGCAGATGGAGGTGGGTCATTCTGGAAGAGATGTGTCCATAGAGTTGCTATGGGTTGAAGATGACTCAGCAGCATAAGACAAAACAATCTACCCCAGATCTTAGCACTGTTCTTGGCACACAGAAAGTGCTTAATACTCTCTAGTAACAGTTATAGTAACAGTAGTAACAGTAGTAGTAATAGTAACAGTAGTAGTAGTAGCATTAGTAACAGATCCGCCCTTTCCTCTCCATCCATACCGCTACCCTGCTCTTACAAGCTCTCATCCTATCCCGTCTCGACTACTGCATCAGCCTTCTCTCTGATCTCCCATCCTCGTGTCTCTCCCCACTTCAATCAATACTTCATGCTGCTGCCCGGATTGTCTTTGTCCAGAAACGCTCTGGGCATGTTACTCCCCTCCTCAAAAATCTCCAGTGGCTACCAATCAATCTGCGCATCAGGCAGAAACTCCTCACCCTGGGCTTCAAGGCTCTCCATCACCTCGCCCCCTCCTACCTCACCTCCCTTCTCTCCTTCTACAGCCCACCCCACACCCTCCGCTCCTCTGCCGCTAATCTCCTCACCGTACCTCTTTCTCGCCTGTCCCGCCATCGACCCCCGACCCACGTCATCCCCCGGGCCTGGAATGCCCTCCCTCTGCCCATCCCCCAAGCTAGCTGTCTTCCTCCCTTCAAGGCCCTACTGAGAGCTCACCTCCCCCAGGTGGCCTTCCCAGACTGAGCTCCTTCCTTCCTCTCCCCCTCGTTCCCCTCTCCATCCCCCCATCTTACCTCCTTCCCTTCCCCACAGCACCTGTATATATGTATATATGTTTGTACATATTTATTACTCTATTTATTTATTTATTTATTTTACTTGTACATATCTATTCTATTTATTTTATTTTGTTAGTATGTTTGGTTTTGTTCTCTGTCTCCCCCTTCTAGACTGTGAGCCTACTGTTGGGTAGGGACTGTCTCTATATGTTGCCAACTTGTACTTCCCAAGCTCTTAGTACAGTGCTCTGCACACAGTAAGCGCTCAATAAATACGATTGATTGATTGATTGATTGATTGATTACTAACAAGGAGAAGCAGTGTTAACCTAGTGGACAGAACACAGATCTGGGACTCAGAGGACCTATGTTCTCTGAATTAGGGTATTTATTAAGTCACTTACAGTGTGCCAATCACTGTTCTAAGCTCTGGGGTAGAAACTGCAAAAGCAGCGTGGCTCAGTGGAAAGAGCATGGGCTTGGGAGTAAGAGGTCAGGGGTTCAAATCCTGGATCCACCAATTGTCAGCTGTGTGACTTTGGGCAAGTCACTTAACTTCTCTGTACCTCAGTTACTTCATCTGTAAAATGGCGATTAAGACTGTGAGCCCCCCGTCGGACAACCTGATCACTCTGTAACCTCCCCAGCACTTAGAACAGTGCTTTGCACATAGTACGCGCTTAATAAATGCCATTATTATTATTATTGTACAAAGAAGCAGTGGACAGAGCACAGATCTGGGACTCCGAGGACCTAGGTTCTCTGAATTAGGGTATTTATTGAGTAACTTGCAGTGTGCCAAGCACTGTTCTAAACTCTGGGGTAGATACCGCAGAAGCAGCGTGGCTCAGTGGAAAGAGCCCTACCTTGGGAGTCAGAGGTCGTAGGTTCTAATTCTGGCTCCGCTACTTGTCTGTTATGTGTCTTTGGGCAAGTCACTTCACTTCTCTGGGCCTCAGTTACCTCATCTGTAAAATAGGGATTAAGACTGTGAGCCCCACGTGGGACACCCCTATCACCTTGTATCCTCCCTAACACTTATAACAGTGCTTTGCGCATAGTAAGCACTCAGCAAATACTATTACTATTATTATTTTTATTATTATACAAGTTAATCAGGTCGAACACAGCCCCGTCCCACATGGGACTCCCTGTCTAAGTAGGAGGGAGAATCTCCATTTTACAGATGAGGCAACCGAGGCACCGACATATTAAGTGACTTGCCCAAAGTCATACAGCAAACAAGTGGTGAAGAACTCAGGTCCTCTAACTCCCAGGTCTGGGCTCTTTCCACATTTGGGCGGAAAATCCATCCCTTTGGCCTGGTCTCCATGTCCCCTCAGTAATCTTCTATTACAACCCAGCCAGCACACTTCTTTCTTCTAATGCTAACTCTGTCATTGTACCTGGATCTCATATGTCTCCCTGCCGACATCTCGTCCACATCCTGCCTCTGGCCTGGAACTCTCTCCCTCTTTGCATCCGACAGACAATGACACTCCCCCTTTACAAAGCCTTATTGAAGTCACATCTCCTCTGAGAGGCCTTCCTTGACTAAGCCCTCCTTTCCTCTTCTCTCACTCCCTTCTGTGCCACCCTGACTTGCTCCCTTCATTCATCCACCTCCCAGCCCCACAACATTTACATACATATCTGTCTCCCCCTCTAGACTGTAAGCTCGTTGAGTTCAGGGAACGTGTCTTTTATATTGTTATATCATCCACTCCCAAGCATTGAGTACAGTGCTTTGCACGCAGTAAGCGCTCAGTGAATATGATTGACTGACTGATTGACTGACTGACTCAGGTTTGGGAGCACTGATGCCCATCTTCCCGAGCATCATGATTCAATTTACCATATCTACTTTTTCTCACTTGTGGTTCCCCCATGATCTTCCCTTGCAGTTCAAGACCCGAATCAAGTCGGCACTGAGAAACTGAACCCCTGTGACAGGATTCATCCTCCTGGGTCTGACAGATGATGCCTCCTTGTAGGTTTGCCTATTCTCCTTTTTTCTCCTTGTCTACCCGCTCAGCATCACCGGCAAACTGACCATCATCACCCTCGCCTTCCTGGTGCCCCACCTTCACACGCCTATGTATTTCTTCTTGTGTAATTTCTCCCTCCTGGAAATCTTTGTCTACATTGCTGTCTGCATTTTGTCTGAATGCAGTAATTTCTGTTTGCATTCCCAACTCGTTTGTGAGCATGTCGACATGGAACAAAATCATCTCCAAGAATTGTTGTACAACCCAGATATTCTTCTACATCCTACTGGGTGTGTCAGAGTTCTGGTCTGCATGTTCTATGACCATTATGTGGCCATCTGCAGACCTTTACACTACACAACCAACATGACCCACAGAGTCTGTACTCTGCTCATCCTCTGCTGCTACTTGGCAGGCTTACTGGCCCCCCCTTTCCCTGAAGCTGGATTTCTGTACCACAAATAACATCAATCATTTCAGGTATGACATTGTCCCCTTGCTGCAGATCTCTTGCTTGGACACATGATCCCTGGAGGTGCTGACATTTTATTCTTCCATGATCAGGCTGCTATCACTCTATCACTATTGATCCTGTACTACGTATACACCATTTAGACCATTTTGAAAATTCCCTCCACCTAGCAGAGGAAAAAGGCCTTTTCCACCTGAGCTTCCCACATAGTGGTTGTCTCCTTGTCCTATGGCAGTTGTATCTTCATGTACAACAATCCTTCCAATAGGGAGGAGATAACGACCCAGAAGGTGGCTGTTCTCATTACACGTGTGGCCCCCCATGCTAAATCCCTTCATTACACACTCAGTCCTGAAAAGTCTTTTCGTCCCAGAAACAAAAGGCCCCGTTGACCCTCAAGTGAACCGCTAATGGGCAATCCTAATGAACTAATCCATCCACCGATCAACCACTCAATCGGTGGTATTTATTAAGCTCTTCCTGGGTGTGGAGCACTGTACTAAGTGCTTAGGAGAGTACATACAACAAGGTTGTTAAATAGGTTCCCTACCCACAGTGAGGTTACAGTCTAAAGGGGGGAGACAGAGTTTGATGTGATTAAATGCATTATGGATGTATCCATAAGTGCTGAGGGACTGAGGGAGGGGTGAATAAAGGATACAAATCCCAGGGCAAGGGAGCGGGAGAAGAGAAAGTGAGGACTTAATTGGGGAAGGTCTCTCAACAATCAATGATAATTTGTAGGGGGGCCTGCTATGTTCAGCACTTAGTAAAAAGTAAGCGCTCAATAAATACCATTGATTGATTGATTGATTGAATCAGAGCACCATAATGAAAGCCTAGGAGGAGTATACCAAAATGTAGTTTACAATCTGCAGGGCAGGGACAGGCAGGAAAATAAATTACAGGTCTCGGAATCACCCAACTATAAGGATATTTACATAAATGCTGTGGGTGTGGATGGTAAATACCGAAGTTCTTAGAGGGTAGAAGTGATGCAGAAAGGAGGGAAAATAGGTTGGGTAGATGGGAGATTCATCAGGGAAGGCTTCTTGGAGGAAATGTGATCATAGTGGGGTTTCGGAGAAGGGGAGAAAAGCAGATTGTTAGACTCTCCCTTCTAGACTGCAAGCTCGTTGTGAGCAGGGAACGTTTTTACCAAATCTGCACAAAGTAAGTGCTCAATAAATACCATCGATTGATTGATTGATTGGTTGATTCATTCATTCAATATTATTGATTGAGCGCTTACTGTGTGCAGAGCACTGTACTAAGCACTTGGGAATTACAAATCGGCAACATAGAGAGATGATCCCAACCCAATAATGGGTTCACAGTATAGGAGGATATTTTGATATGTCTAGTCTATCACAGTCTATCATAGTCTAGTTGATATGAAGAAGGAGGGAGTTCCAGGCAGTTGGGAGGGAGGGAGTGAGCAAGGGGGTCAACTTTATGAGAAATGAGATCCAGGCACAGTAAGTAGGTGGATATTGGAGGAGTGGTGTGTTCAGGTTGTAGTGGGAGAGGAGTGAACATAGGAAACGGGAGAGAGTGGACTGAGTGCCTTCAAATATGTCCATGATTTGCCTTTAATTGTACTAAACCACCATGATTCCTTATTCTCTTCTCTCTGGTCATTAATTATATATGCTTTCTGTATGTATTTCCTACCTTATAGACTTTAAATTATTTATTTCTATCAATATCTGTCCCCCCCTCCAAACTATAAGCTCACTGTGAGTAGAGAATGTGTCGGCCAACTCTGCTATGTTATCCTATGCCAAGCACTTAGTTCTAGTTCGAAGTGCTTAGAACAGTGCTTGGCACATAGTAAGCACTTAACAAATGCCATCATTATTATTATCATTACAGGACTCTGCACACAGTAAGCATCCAATAAATATGATTGATTGATTGATTCATAAACTTCCTTCTGTTTGATAACACTCTGACCCGATTCTCCTCCTTCACATAACAATAATGATAATAATGATAATAACGATGGTATTTGTTAAGCACTTACTGTGTGACAAGCACTTTTACAAGCGCTCAGGTAGATACAAGGTTATCAGGTTGTCCCACATGATGATGATGATGATGGCATTTATTAAGCATGTACTATGTACAAAGCACTTTTCTAAGCGCTGGGGAGGTTACAAAGTGATCAGGTTGTCCCACATGGGTCTCACAGTCTTAATCCCCATTTTCCAGATGAGGTAACTGAGGCATAGATAGAGAAATTAGGTGACTTGCCCAAAGTCACACAGCTGACATGTGGTGGAGTCGGGATTAGAACCTACGACCTCTGACTCCCAAATTTAGGCTCTTTCCATTAAGCCACGCTGCTACACATTCCATCTCAAGCCCCCTCACCTTCCATCTTCCCAAATCGAATCACTTTTACCCTTTTCTCCCATTAACTGATAACAACTTGTTTGCATTTGGATCTAGAAGCCTGGAACCGTTCTCTGTGTTCCCCAGACCCTCTGAAAACAGTGTGGATGGTGAAGCCTAGTACATAGTAAACACTCAATAAATGCAATTGAATGAATGAATGAAAGATGACAATAATAATACACACACCAAAGTATTACGTGATTGATTCCATTAGTGGAAGGAATTTTGTGAGCAGCATTGCATGTGGCCATATGCTAAGGACAAATTTCTTCCACCGTTTATGTGTAATTTAGCGAATTTGCAAAGGGTTTTTTTTTTTTTTGCTGCCACATTGTGGCTCAACTGAGGTCTTACCTGGATTGCAGGTCTGAGCAATTCTAAAGTACATCCACAGATTTCTTAATAATGATAATAATGGTATTTGTTAGGTGCTTACTATGTGTAAAGCACTATTCTAAGCACTGGGGAGGATACAAGGTGATCAGGTTGACCCACGTGGGGCTCACAGTCTTAATCCCCATTTTACAGGTGAGGTAACTGAGGCACAGAGAAATTAAGTGACTTTCCCAAAGTCACACAGCTGACAAGAGGTGGAGCTAGGATTCGAACCCATGACTTCTGACTCCCAAACCGTTGCTCCCCGCGGTTTCGGGGGCAACTCTCGGGTTCTTACCCTCTCCGGGTCTTCGGACGTCTCCGGACGCGGGCCGCGTGTTCACACCAGAAAGAGTCAGCCAGAGGTCCAAAGCTTGGTTGCCGTTTATTTTCTATCAGCGATTACATAGTTAAAAAAGAGAGAGAGAGCGAGAGAGGGGGGGGGAGGGAGAGAGAGCGCCTGTGCCCCCCCTTGTCTTGTTCGTCTCTTATACCCCCCGTTGCCCGGGGGCAGGGTTTTCTCAGGCCATTTAGCACACTCACTCGCCGCCCTCCAGCCATTAGCCTAGCAACAGCTCTGTCCATCACGAAGCGTTTGCTCTGGCTCGCCCCCAGCCACCCGTTGCCAACCATCGCTGGCTGCGGATATGGCCTTGAGGTTGCCTCCGAGCCTTGCAGGTGCAAGCTTGTTTTTCTTGCCCTGGTCCCTATATCTCCTGTTGTTGAATCTGTTTGGCTTTGAGCCGTTGGGTACGGTTTGTGTGCACATACTCCCTGTCTCAGCGCCTTCCCACACTCCCCACGCCAAACCAGTGTTCTTTCCACTGAGCCACGCTGCTTCTACAATGGAACTGTTAAGCGCTTAATATGTGTCAAGCACTGCTCTAAATGCTGTTGTAGATAGAAGCTAGTCATGTTGGACACAGTCTCTGTCCCTTATGGGGCTCACAGTCTTAATCCCCATTCGACAGATGGGGTAACTGAGGCCTGAGAAGTGACGTGAGTTGCCCAAGGTCACATAGCAGACAAGTGGGGAAGCCAGGATTAGAACCCAGGTCCTTCTGATTCCCAGGCCCGTGCTGCACTCAGTAGGTTATGCTTCTTCCACAGGGCCATTTGCATAGCAATATCTGGATCATTAGAGTGAGGATCACAGAACTTCATCATGGGCCTAGTATGTAGTGAACCTGAGAAGGGCATGCTGAGAAAGGAAGTCACTCCAGATGAACTGCAACTGGACAAATCATAACAAATTGTGGTAAGCATTTGCTATGTACCTAACGCTGTAGAAGCACTGGGCCAGATACAATATAATCACATCCCACATGGAGCTCACAGTCTAAGTGGGAGGGAGAATGGGTATTGAATTCTGCTCTTAAAATGAGGAAACGGAGGCACGGAGAAGTGAAGTGACATGCCCAAGATTACACAGCAGGCAAGTGGCAGATCTGGGATTGAAACAATAATAATGATAATAACTATAGTATTTGTTAAGCACTTACTATGTGCCAAGCACTGTTCTAAACAATGGTGTAAATACAAGGTAATCGGGTTATCACACGTGGGTTCACAGTCTTAATCCCCATTTTACAGATGAGGGAACTGAGGCACAAAGAAATTAAGTGGCTTGCCCAAGGTCACACAGCACACAAGTGGTGGAGCCGGGATTAGAACCCATGTCCTCTAACTCCCAAGCCCGTGCACTTTCCACCTGTATATATATATATATATATAGAGAGAGAGAGAGAGAGAGAGTATATATATACATATAAATAGAGTAATAAATATGTACAAACACACATATATATATGTGCATATATATATGTTTGTACATATTTATTACTCTATTTATTTATTTATTTTACTTGTACATATCTATTCTATTTATTTTATTTTGTTAATATGTTTGGTTTTGTTCTCTGTCTCCCCCTTCTAGACTGTGAGCCCACTGTTGGGTAGGGACTGTCTCTATATGTTGCCAACTTGTACTTCCCAAGCGCTTAGTACAGTGCTCTGCACACAGTAAGCGCTCAATAAATACGATTGATTGATTGACTGATTGATTTCCACTGAGCCATGCTGCTTCTCCAGGTTGAAAAAACAATCCTTGTTTTCAAGGAATTTATACTCAAATAGTTTTAAAGGTAGTGTTACATTCTTCAGTGGACACTGAAGGAGAATGGGTATATTTTTCTTTTAATTGCATTTATTAAGCACTTACTGTATTCCATGCACTTTATTAAGCACTGGGTAGATACAAGCTAAAGAAGTTGGACACAGTCCATGGCCTACATGGGGCTCACAATATTAATCCCCATTGTATAGATGAGGTAACGGAGACTCAGAGAATTGAAGTAACTTGCCCAAGGTCACACAGCAGAGAAGTTACAGTGGGTGAATTAGAACCCAGGTTCTCCTGACTCCCAGAGCCGGGCTCCTTCCACTAGGCCAAGCTGTTTCTCAGTTAATCAGTTAATCAGATCCAGCAGACTGGATTTTAGTTTTGCATAGCCTGATGAGTTTTCTGTGATCTTATCATAATTATGGTACTTAATAATTAATAATAATAATTATGTCATTTGTTAAGCACTTACTATGTGCCAAACATTGTTCTAAACTCTGGGGTTTACAAGGTAATCAGGTTGGACACAGTCCTTGTACCACGTGGGGCTCACAGTTTTACTCCCCATTTTGCAGATTAGGTAACTGAGGCACAGAGAAGTGAAGTGACTTGTGCAAGGTCACTCAGCATATAAGTGGCAAAGTCGGGATTAGAACCGATGACCTTCTGACTCCCAAGTCTGTGCTCTATCCACTGTGCCAGGCACTGTACTAAACACTGGGGTAGATACAAGTTAATTATATTGGACACAGTCCATGTTGCACACGGGGCTTATCTTAAACCCGATTTTACAGACAAGGTAAAAGACTTCAAGCATATAGTGGGAACAATGATTATGGTAGAACAGTGTCACTTCTTGGAGAAGCAGCATGACATAGTGGATAGAGCATGGGCCTGGGGGACAGAAGGACCCAGGTTTTAATGTCGGCGCTGCACAATGTTTGCTATGTGACCTTGGGAATGTCACTTAACCTCTCTGTGCCTCAGTTCCCTCATCTGTAAAATGGGGATTAAGACTGTGAGCCCTGTGTGGGCCAGGGACTATGTCCAACCAGATTATCTTGTATCTACTCCAGTGCTTAGAACAGTGACTGCCACATATTAAGCACTTAACAAATGCCACAATTATTATTAGTATTATCATTATTATTACTGGCTCTCCCATCATCCAACTAAGTGCTCAACTGAAGATGGGTTGAAAGGGAGAAAAGGTTGAAAGAATGAAAGTGTTCACTTGATGTGAAAACAAATATTGTATGTCTTTGTGATACAAGGAGAAATGGCTTTCAGAACCAAAAGGCCTGGAGAAGCAACATGACCTAGTGGAAAGAGCACAGGCCTGGAAATCAAAAGACCTGGGACCTTACCCCAGCTCCACCACTTGTCTGCTGTGTGACCTTGGGCACATCACTTCAATTCTCTGGGCCTCAATCACGTCATCTGTAAAATGGGGATTAAGTCTCTGAGCCCATGTGGGACAGATCACTATTGGATATCTATTGGATATCTAGAGAAGCAGCGTGGCTCAGTGGAAAGAGTATGGGCTTGGGAGTCACAGGTCATAGGTTCAAATTCCGATCCGACAACTGTGAGCTTTGCGACTTTGGGCAAGTCACTTCACTTCTCTGAGCCTCAGTTACCTCATCTTTAAAATGGGGATGAAGACTGTGACCCCTCCCCCGGGACAATCTGATTATCTTGTAACCCGCCCAACGCTTAGAACAGTGCTTTGCACACAGCAAGCGCTTAATAAATGCCATTAGTATTATTATCTGAGCACTTAGTATTCACTCATTCATTCATTCCTGCAATCATATTTATTGAGTGATTACTGTGTGAAGACCACTGTACTGAGCACTTGGGAGAGTACAACAATAAATAGTCACATTCCCTGCCCTCAATGACCGTATGGTTGAGAGTGGGGGACAGACATCATTACAAATAAATGAAATTACAGATGTGTAAGTGCTGTGGGGCTGGGAGGGGGATCGAGCAAAGGGAGCAAGTCAGGGCAACGCAGAAGGGAGTGGGAGATGAAGAAAAGTGGGGCTTAGTCTGGGAGGCTTCTTGGAGGAGATGTGCTTTCCATAAATCTTTGAAGTGTGGGAGAGTAAATGTCTCAGATTTAAGAAGGGAGAACATTCCAAGTCAGTGGCTGGATGTGGACTAGCAGTTGGCAGAGACATAGGCGAGATCGAGACACAGTGAGAAGGTTAGCATTAAAGGAGTGAAGTGTGTGGTTGTAGAAGGAGAGAAGAGAGGTGAGGTAGGAGGGGGCAAGGTGATGGAGCGTTTTAAAGCCAATGCTGAAGAGTTTTTGTTTGATGCAGAGGTGGATGGGCAGCCACTGAAGTTTTTTGAGGAATAGGGTGACATGTCCTGAACATTTTTGTTGAAAAATAATCTGGGCAGCAGAGTGAACTATGGACTGGAATGGGGAGAGACAGGAGGTTGGGAGGTCAACAAGGAGGCTGATGCAGTATTCTAGGTGGGATATGATAAACGATTTTATTAACGTGGTAGTAGTATGGATGGATAAGAAAGGGTGCATTTTAAGGATGTTGTCAAGGTTGGACTGACAGGATTTAGTGATGGATTGAATATGTGGGTTGAATGAGACAAAGAAGTCAAGGATAACCCCAAAGCTTTGAGCTTGTGAGACAGAAAGAATGGTGGTGCCATCTACAGTGATGGGAAAGTCAGTTGGAGGACAGAGTTTGGGTGGAAGATAAGGAACTATGTTTTGAACGTATTAAGTTTGAGGTGATAGTAGGACATCCAAGTAGAGATGTCTTGAAGGCAGGAAGAGATGCAAGACTGGAGAGAGGGAGAGAGATCAGAGCTGGAGATGTAGATTCGGGTATCATCTGCATAGAGGTGAAAATTGAAGCAATGGAAGTGAATGAGTTCTCCAAGGGAGTGGGTGTAGATGGAGAATAGAAGGGGACCCAGAACTGAACCTTGAGGGACCCCCACAGTTAGGGGGTGGAAGGCCGAGGAGGAGCCCACAGGGGAAACTGGGAATGAATGGCCAGAGACATAAGAGGAGAACCAGGAGAAGACAGAGTCAGTGAAGCCACCAAGGTGGAAAAACATTTCCAGTAGAAAGGGGCGGTCCACAGTGGCGAAAACAGCTAAGAGGTCGAGGAGGAGTAGGTTGCATTAGAGGTCATTGGATTTGGCAAGAAGGAGATCATTAGTGTCCTTTGAGAGGGTGGTTTTTTTCATTCATTCATTCAATCGTATTAATTGAACGCTTACTGTGTGCAGAGCATTGTACTGAGCGCTTGGAAAGTACAATTCAGCAACATATAAGTTTTCTGTGGAGTGAAGGAGATGGAGGCCAGATTGGAGCCAGTCCAGCAAGGGCGCCACTGAGCCAGGAGGTGGTCGCCATCTTCCCACAGGCCCCTTTGCTCATGACGACATCATAGAGCAGGGGGCGGCAGATGGCAGCGTAGCGGTCGTAGGACATCGCAGTGAGGACGCCCATCTCGGCAGACGCCAGGGAGATGAAGAACACTTGAAGAATGCAGTCAGGGAAACAAATACCACACCTGTGGGCCAGGAAATTGAAGATGGATGGATGGTGACGGAGATGTAGCAGACATCTATGAAGGAGAGGTTTCTGAGGAACAAGTATTCACGGGCGTTTGGAGGCGCCGGTTGAGGATGGTGATGTGCGACGATGAGGAGATTCCCCGTCAGGGCCACCAGGTAGACCAGGAGGAAGAGCATGGCGTGGACCAGCTGCGGCTCCCGGTCCTCTGAGAAACCCAGGAGCAGGAATCTGGTCACACATGTACAATTGGCCATTCCTGTCCTGTGATGCCCTGAGCTTCTTGAAGTGGGGGTAGAGAACGGAGATTTTGAAGAAAGGATAATGCTACTTGGTCTCCAAATCACTGAAGCTTCCTGTGGACAGGGAACGTGTCTACCAACTCTGTTACAGTGTATTCTCTCAAGGGCTTAGTACAGTGCTCCGCACACAATAAGTGCTCAATAAATACCATTTATTAATGGGTTAATTGATTAATGCCTGTCTCACTCTGTAGACTGAAAACTCATTATGGGCAGGAAACATGTCTATCAACTCTGCTTTGTAGTACTTCGCCAAATGCTTAGAACATTGCTCTGCACATAGTAAGTACTCAATAAATGCAATTAATTGAGAGCTGACATAGTGATTCACATCCGACACAGTAATCTCTGCTATATTGTATTTTCCTAAGCACTTAGTACAGTGCTTTGCCCAAAGTAAATGCTCAATAAATAAAATTGATTGATTGATAATAAGAGTAAAGGTAACTTAGTGCCTTCTTGGTGCAATTGCCCTTAGAGAAGTAGCCTGACATAGTGGAACAAGCCCGGACCTGGGAATCAGAAAGACCTGGGTTCTAATCCCAGCTCCACCACTTGTCTGCTGTGTGACCTTGGGTGAGTCACTTCACTTCTCTGTGCCACAGCTCTCATCTGTAAAGTGTGGATCGTGACCATGAGACCCATGTGGGACAGGGACTCTGTAATAATAATAATAACAATGGTATTTGTTAAGCGTTTACGATGTGTCAAACACTGTTCTAAGTGCTGGGGTATATATAAGGTAATCGGGTTGTCTCACGTGTGGCTCACAGCCTTCATCCCCATTTTACAGATGAGGTAACTGAGGCACAGAGAAGTTCAGTGACTTGCAGACAAGTGGCAGAGGTGGAATTAGGACACATGACCTCTGACTCCCAAGCCCGGGCTCCTTCCACTAAGCCATTACCTAGCACATTTAACATTTACCATAGCACTTATAACATTGCTTTTATTTCTGGCTCTCCCAATGTCCAGCCTGAATAGGGATGGCTAGGTGTTCTGATTCTGACAGTAGGGCTGACAGGTCAGTTAAACATTACTTCCCACTCCAGGAAAGCAATCCCTAGCCAAGGTCCTTGGACCAGGCTACATGGTACCAAGAGACATTGGTTGAATCATTCAGAAGCTTAGGGTGGCCATTTGTCCAGTTTTACACTAGACAGTCTGACTACTTGCTGTTCTGTCTTCCTGTTTGTAGGTGGCATCATGCCTGGGATTTTATTTTTGGTTCCGAATTTCCTTTCAATCAATCAATCAATCGTATTTATTGAGCGCTTACTGTGTGCAGAGCACTGTACTAAGCGCTTGGGAAGTACAAGTTGGCAACATATAGAGACAGTCCCTACCCAACAGTAGGCTCACAGTCTAGAAGGGGGAGACAGAGAACAAAACCAAACATATTAACAAAATAAAATAAATAGAATAGATATGTACAAGTAAAATAAATAAATAGAGTAATAAATATGTACAAACATATATACATATATACAGATGCTGTGGGGAAGGGAAGGAGGTAAGATGGGGGGATGGAGAGGGGGAGGAGGGGGGAAGGAAGGAGGGGGCTCAGTTTGGGAAGGCCTCCTGGAGGAGATGAGCTCTCAGTAGGGCCTTGAAAGGAGGAAGAGAGCTAGCTTGGCGGATGGGCAGAGGGAGGGCATTCCAGGCCCGGGGGATGACGTGGGCCGGGGGTCGACGACGGGACAGGCGAAAATGAGGCATGGTGAGGAGATTAGCGGCAGAGGAGTGGAGGGTGCGGGGTGGGCTGTAGAAGGAGAAAAGGGAGGTGAGGTAGTTGGGGGCGAGGTGATGGAGAGCCTTGAAGCCCAGGGTGAGGAGTTTCTGCCTGATGCGCAGATTAATTGGTAGCCACTGGAGATTTTTGAGGAGGGGAGTAACATGCCCAGGTTTCTGGACAAAGACAATCCGGGCAGCAGCATGAAGTATGGATTGAAGTGGGGAGAGACACGAGGATGGGAGATCAGAGAGAAGGCTGATGCAGTAGTCGAGACGGGATAGGATGAGAGCTTGAACGAGCAGGGTAGTGGTTTGGATGGAGAGGAAAGGGCGGATCTTGGCAATGTTGCAGAGCTGAGACCGGCAGGTTTTGGTCACGGCTTGGATGTGAAGGGTGAAGGAGAGAGCAGAGTCGAGGATGACACCAAGGTTGCAGGCTTGTGAGACGGGAAGGATGGTAGTGCCGTCAACAGTGATGGGAAAGTCAGGGAGAGGGCAGGGTTTGGGAGGGAAGACAAGGAGTTCAGTCTTGGACATGTTGAGTTTTAGGTGGCGGGCAGACATCCAGATGGAGATGTCCTGAAGGCAGGAGGAGATGCGAGCCTGGAGGGAGGGGGAGAGAGCAGGGGCAGAGATGTAGATTTGGGTGTCATCAGCGTAGAGATGATAGTTGAAGCCATGGGAGCGAATGAGGTCACCAAGGGAGTGAGTGTAGATCGAGAACAGAAGGGGACCAAGAACTGAACCTTGGGGAACCCCCACAGTAATGGGATGGGAGGGTGAGGAGGAGCCTGCAAAAGAGACTGAGAATGAACGACCGGAGAGATAAGAGGAGAACCAGGAGAGGATGGAGTCTGTGAAGCCAAGGTTGGATAGCGTGTTGAGGAGAAGGGGGAGTTCCACAGTGTTGAATGTTTCTCCCCAGCTGCTCTTCCGTGGCTGAAACGAAAATTGTTCCTGGGTTTAGAGGGGCCTGGAAAGCGAAGGCAAAGATCAAGCTCGTCTGCTCTGTGACCTTAGGCAAGTCACTTCACTGCTCTGTGCCTCAATTACCTCATCTGCAAAATGGGGAATAAAAGTTTGAGCCTTAATGTGGGACAGGAACTGTGTCCTACCCGATTATCTCATGTCTACCCCAGCGCTTACTACAGTGTCTGGCACTAAACAAATACCACAATTATTAATCGAAAGGGTTCTGAGCCCTTCAAGGGACCTGCCCTAGGTTTGGACAGATGCGGGGGAACCTTTGCAAAATGTTACTTATGACTGTAAGCTTGCTGTGGTCAGGGAATGTGTCCGTTATATTGTTATATTTTATTCTCCCAAAAACTTAGTACAGTGCTCTGCACACAGTAAGTGCTCAGTAAATACGATTAATGGAATTATGCCACGTTCCCGTTGAAATGCAGGCTATGTCATGGGTGCCTTGGTGGCCAGAATCTGCAAGCACTGGCCAAACCACCATACTGGGACAGGACTCTCAAGACTGAGCTGGAATTCCAGAATTTGTGGGACATATTGGACCACTAAAGTAGAGCTCGGGCGTTGGAGTCAGAAGGACCCGGATTCTAATCTTGTCTCTGCCACTCGTCTGCTGTGTGACCTTGGGTATGTCACTTCACTTCTCTGTGTCTCACTTACCTCACCTGTAAAATGGGGATAAGAGTGTGAGCCCCCTGTGGGACAGGAACTGTATCCAACACGATTAACCTGTATATACTCCAGCACTTAGAACAGGGTGTGGCACATAATAAGAGCTTAACAAGAACCATATGTATTATTATTATTATTATTATTATTATTACTGCTACTTTTCCAGAAATGTTTCATCATTTCTTTTGTGGTATTTGTTAAGGACTTACTATGTGTCAAGCATTGTTCTAAGTGCTGGGTAGATACAAGTGAATCAGGTCATACACAGTCTCTGTCCCACGTGGAGCTCACAGTCTAAGTAGGAGAGAGAATGGATATTGAATCCTCTTTTGGCAGATGAAGAAACAGAGGCACAGGGAAGTTCAGTGACTTGCCCAAAGTCGCCCAGCAGACAAGTGCAGCGCTGGTATTAGAACCATTGTCCTCTGACTCCCAGGCACGTGCTCTTTCCAAACTATCAATCAATGGTATCTATTGTGTGCTTACTATTTGGAGAGCTCTGTACTCAACGCTTGGGAGAGTACAACAGAATGTAACAGTCTTGGGTTCTAATCCTGACTTCGCCAATTGCTTCCTTTGTGACCTTGGCTAAGCCACTTCACTTCTCCGTGTCTCAGTTACCTCACCTGTAAAAGGGGGATTATGATGGTGAGCCCCATGTGGGACAGGGACTGTGTCCAACCCAATTTGCTTGTATCCACCCCAGATATTAGCACAGTGCCTGGCACATACTAAGCACTTCAAAATATCATAATCATTATTATCATTATGATTATTAACATTATTAATAATAATTAGCAGCCATGTTCTCTGCCCATAGTGAGATTACAGTCTAGAGTCAAGCTAACAGTCTACAGCACTCCACTAGTTCATTCACTCATTCAATCATATTTATTGAGCGCTTACTGTGTGCAGAGCACTGTACTAAGCGCTTGGGAAGTACAAGTTGGCAACATATAGAGACGGTTCCTACCCAACAACGGGCTCACTGTCTAGAACGGGGAGACAGACAAGACAAAAACATGTAGACAGGTGTCAAAACCGTCAGAATAAATAGAATTATAGCTATATTCACCACATTAATAAAATAGAGTAGTAAATATGTACAAGTAAAATGAATAGAGTAATAAATATGTACAAATATATACAAGTGCTCTGGGTGGGGAAAGGAGGTAGGGCGGGGGGGCGGGGGCGATGGGGAGGAGGAGAGCAAAAAGGGGGCTCAGTCTGGGACTGCCTCCTGGAGGAGGTGGGCTCCTCCATATCCATAGAGAAGCAGCGCGGCTCAGTGGAAAGAGCCCGGTCTTTGGAGTCAGAGGTCATGGGTTCAAACCCCGGCTCTACCAATTGTCAGCTGTGTGACTTTGGGCAAGTCACTTAACTTCTCTGTGCCTCAGTACCTCATCTGTAAAATGAGAATTAAGACTGTCAGCCCCCCCGATCATCTTGTAACCTCTCCAGCGCTTAGAACATTGCTTTTCACATACTAAGCGCTTAATAAATGCCATTATTTGTTATTATTATTATTATTATTCCCCATATCCAGCAGATACGGAGGGGCAGATAGGCATCAAAACAGCAGCAAGCAGTGGAAATGGAGGGGGCAAGTGGACATCCGAAAAGCAGCAAGCAGTTAAAATGTAGGGGCAAATGGACATCCAGCAGCAGGAAGTAGAGAAAATGGAGGAGTAAATGTGCAACCAAGCAGCAGGAAGTAGAATAAATGGAGGGGCAAGTGGGCATCCAAAATGTGGCAGCCGTTTTTCCTGTGGGCTGGGAGGAGTTGTGCTCTGGGCACTTTGCTGCCCTTGCTAATTCCTTAGGGACCACAGACCAGATCTTTCCCATCCTGGATCTCCATGGTCCGGGACCACTTCTCAAGCCAGAGTCTTTAAGGGAGAGGCTGTAAACCAGGGTCATCAAAAAATGACCTGAGTTGCTAGCTTCCTCCTGACTCTCAGGTGGGACCCTTCCCAGGATTCAGGACTGGCCTCGGAAGTCTTCCCTAGATATTAAGCTCTAAACTCATTGTGCAGGCCAACTCAGTTATATTGTGCGTTCATTCATTTCATTCAATTGTATTTAATGAGTGCTTACTGTTTGCAGGCCGCTGTACTAAGCACTTGGGAGAGTACAATATGACCCTGTATCTACCCCAGCTCTTAGAACACTGCCTGGCATATAGTAAGCACTTAACAAATACCATCCATCATCATCATCTTTACAATATAACAATAAACAGACTTACTCCCTGCCCACAACGAGCTTAGTACAGAACAGGGAGAGCAGAGCACACAGTAAGCACTCAATAAATATAATAGATTGATACTATCAATCAGTGTTTTCAATCATTTATCCTTTGTCAATGGTATTTGTTAACGGTGACTACAACTCAGCATGGCCTACTGGAAAGAGCACGGGTTTGGGAGTCAAAGGTAGTGCGTTCTAATCCCAGCTCTGCTGCTTATCAGATGTGTGACTTGGGCAAGTCACTCAACTTCTCTGTGTCTCAGTTACCTCATTTGTAAAATAGGGATTAAGACTGTGAGCCCCATGTGAGACAACCTGATGACCTTGTATCTACCCCAGTACTTAGCTCACTGCCTGGCACATAGTAAGTGCTTAACAAATGTCGTCATCATCATCATCACAATATAATAATAAGCAGGCATATTCCCTGCCCATAACGAGATTAGCACAGTACTCTGCACACAATAAACACTCAGTAAATATAATTGATTGATAGTATCAATAAGTATTTTCAATCAGTCCTTTTTAATGGTATTTGTTAACTGTGACTAATACTAATCATAATGATAATTATGGCTATTTTTAATCATTTACTATGTTTCAGGCACCGTACTAAGAGCTGCAGTAGATGCAAAATAATTGGATTGGACACAGTCCCTGTCCCACATGGAGCTCAAAGTCTTAATCCACATTTTACAGATGAGGCAACTGAGGCAAAGAGAAGTTAAGTGACTTGCACAAGGTCACACACAGTAGACAAGTGGCAGAGCCAGGATTAAAACCCAGATCTTCTCAGTCCTAGGCCCGTGCTCTTTCCACTAGGCCACACTCCTCCTCAAACATTTTCAGTCAATCATTTAATGATATTTATTGAGTGTCTGCTGTTTGCAGAGCACTGTACTAAGCATTTGGGAAAGTACAATTCAACAGATTTGGTAGCCACAATCCCTAGGCTCAAGAATCTTACAGGCAAGAGGGACTTTTCTGTGTATTCCTGTCCAATTTTGGGGTCTTCAAGGAATCACCACAATCCATCTTGTCATGCATATGATCCCAAGGACTGATCAAGGACAATCCACACAGTCAACTCCATTGGACACCATCCACAAGGGCTTAGAAAAAGGGGGATGTGGTTTGGCAAAGCTGAGGAGGAGACTGTCTCAGATCATTTTCGATCTGAAGATAAGTTTTCTCACTGCTGCATTCACGTCCTGGTTCCTCAGGCTGTAATTGAGGGGGTCCAGGGTGGGAGGCACCACAGTGTAGAAGAGGGACCCTACCAGGTCCAGAATGGATGCAGGCATGGCGATGGAGGTGGAATATTATAACAGGGCTGGGAAGACAAATAAAGTCACGACTGTGAGGTGGGGCAGGTAGGTGGAGAAGGTTTTGGCTCAGCTGCTGTGGACCGCATCCTCAGCACAGCTGAGAACATGTGCATGCAAGATAGATTTATGGAGGCAAAGCATCCCGACCCTAGAAGCATGTTGAAAGCAATGATACCTAGTTCACTGTGGAAACCCCTAGAGCAGGAGAGTCTCAGGAGCGGATGGATGTCAAAGAAGAATTGATTAATCACTTTGGACCCACAGAAGGGTGTGGATAAGGACGCAGCTGTGCGCAGGGGTCCATTGAGAGCCCCTCTGAGCCAGGAGGCAACCGCCATCTTCCCATAAGCCCTTGGATGCATAATAATGTCATAGCTCAGGGGGCAGCAATTGGTCCTGTAGCGGTCGTGGGACACTGCCATGAGGAAGGCCATTTCAGAACTGCCAGCAAATTCGAAGAGAAACACTTGGGGGATGCATCCCGTGAAAGAAATATATCTGGTGTTGGTCAGGGAGTTAAGGATGGACTTGAGGACAACGGTGGAGATGAGGCAGAGGTCGAGGACGGACAGGTTCCTGAGAAAAAAGTACATGGGGGTGTGGAGGCGCCGGTCAAGGGCGGTGACAGCGACAATGAGGAGATTCCCTGTCAGGGCCTCAAGGTAGAGTAGGAGGAACAGAGCGGCGTGGAACACCTGCAGCTCCCAGACCTCTGAGAATCCCAGGAGGAGGAATTCTGTAACCCCCGTGCCATTGCCCATGCTTTTAAGGTGATGTTGTGTTTTCCTGGAGGAGGGAGGAGAATCTAGACATCAGTAGGAAAGAGCACAGACATGGGAGGCGGAGGACGTGGGTTCTATTCCTGTAGCTGCCCGTTCCTTGAAGCCTCTGGGCCTCTGTTTCCTCATCTTTAAAATGGGGATCTGATAGTTCTTCTCCTTCACCCTTAGGCTGTGAACCCCATGTGGGATGGAGACTGTGTCTGACCTAATTATCTTGTATCTCTCCCAAGGCTTACTGTAGTCCTTGACCCATTATAAAAACTTAACAAATACCACAATTATTATTTATTACCATTAGAAGGTAAGTATAATCATATGAAACAGATGTTCCTGATGACCCTTCTGCTGACCACCTCTTATTACTCCTCAACTCCGCTGACCTCCTGCTCCACCCCACCTCTCCCACTCACCAACCTGGACAGACACTCGATTTCATCATCGCTAACGACTGTACAATCTCTGCCCTCACCAACTCTCAAATCCCTCTATGTGACCACAACCTCTTCACTTGCCTCCTCTCCCACACTCCTCCTCCCCATAAATCTGTGATATTCCCCCACAGAGACATCTGATATTTTGACCCCATCCAATGTTCTCAACTCATTATGCCCCACCTAGCCTTCATACCCCAACTACCCTCCCTCGATGACCAGAGAAGCAGCGTGACTCAATGGAAAGAGCCTGTGGTTGGGATTCAAAGGTTATGGGTTCTAATCCTGGCTCAGCCGCTTGTCAGCTGTGTGACTGTGGGCAAGTCACTTAACTTCTCTGTGCCTCAGTTACCTCATCTGTAAAATGGGGATGAAGACAGTGAGTCCAACGTGGGACAATCTTATCACCTTACATCCTCCCCAGCGCTTAGAAAAGTGCTTTGCACATAGTAAGCGCTCAATAAATGCCATCATTATTATTATTACCATTATTATTAAATAGACACTTTCAATACCACCCTCTCTGTGGAACTCAGCTCATTTGCTCACATCCCTCTGTTGTTCTAACCCACAGCCCTGGATCACCTGTGCAACACACCTCATTCGCTCTTGTGCTCAAACTGCTGCTGGTAGAAATCTAAATATCAGGTCAGCTTGGTCCATTTTAAGTTTTCCTTTCATGCTTTAACTCTGCCCTCTCCTCTGCCCAGCAGAATCATTTCTCCACGCTTATTGGCACTCCTGCCCATCATCCTTTCCAGTTGTTCCAGACATTTAACGCCCTCCTCAAGCTCCCTGTCCCTCCTCCTCACCCATTCCTTTCCTCTAAAGACCTGGCCACCTACTTTAGTTATAAAATTGACACTGTCAGAAGTGAGCTCCCTAAAATATCCCCTGACCCTCTTCACTCCCTCCTCCTTCCGGCCCTCTCTTCAACTTTCCCGTCCTTTCAGGCAGTATCTCTAGAGGAGATCTCCTACTTCCTCTCAGAATCCACCCCTTCCACCTGCACATCCAACCACATTCCTTCATACCTTATCAAAACTCTTGCCTTCTCCCTTCTTCCCTAACAACCATCTTCAACAGTTTGCTCTCCATTGGCTTCTTCCCCACTGCTTTCAAACATGCCCATGTCTCCCCAATCCTAAAAAAACCCTCCCTTGACCCCACGGCTCCCTCCAGGTATTTCCCCATCTCCCTCATACCATTTCTCGCCAAACCTCTTGAGTGAGTAATCTACAACTGCTGTCTCAAATTCCTCTCCTCCAGTTCTCTCCTTGACCCTCGCCAATTTCCTCTCTACCATTCACTACACAGGAATCACCCTCTCAAAGGTCAAGAATGATCTCCTTATTTCCAAACCCAACAGCTTCTACTCATCCTATTCATCCTAGACCTCTCATACATCTTCGACAGAGTGGACTACTCCCTTCTCCTGGAAACGGTATCCAACCTTGACATCACCGAGTCTGTCCTCTCCTGGTTCTCCTCATCTCTCTGCTCTTTCATTCTCAATCTCCTTCGTGGACTCCTCCTCTGCGTCCCACCCCCTTAACTGTGGGGGTCCCTCAAGGTTCAGTTCTAGGTCCCCTTCTATTTTCCATCCACACCCTCTCCCTTGAAGAACTCATTCACTCCCATGGCTTCAACTACCACCTCTATGTGGATGTTACCCAAATCTACATCTCCAGTCCTGATCTCACTCCCTCTCTGCAGTCTCACATTTCATCTTGCCTTCAAGACATCTGTACTTGGATGACCTCCCATTACTTCAGGTTTAACATGTCCAAAACTGAACTCCTTATCTTCCCACCCAAAGCTAGTCCTCCCCATGACTTTCCCATCCCTGTAGAGATCACCACCATCCTCCCTATCTTAGGGATATCCTTGGCGTATCCTTGGCGTTGTCCTTGACTCCTCTCTCACATTCAACCCACATATTCAATCCAACACTAAATCCTGTTGGTCCCACTTTCACGACATTGCTAAAATCCACCCTTTCCTCTTCATCCAAACTGCTACCACCGCAATAAAATCACTCATCCTATCTCACCTGGATTACTGAATCAACCTTCTTGCTGACTTCCCAGCCTCCTGACTCTCCCCACTCCAGTCCTTATTTCACTCTGCTGCCTGGATCATTTTTCTACAAAAACGTTCAGGATATGTCACCGGCTCCTCAAAAAACGTCAGTGGTTGCCCATCCACCTCCCATCAAACTCTTTACCGTTGGTTTTAAAGCAGTCCATCACTTTGCCCCATCCTACCTCACCTTGCTTCTCTCCTATTACAACCCAGACCACACACTTCACTCCTCTAAAGCTAAACTTCTCACTGGGCCTCGATCTCACCTATCACGCCCCCGACCACTCGCCCAAGTCCTGCCTCTAACCTGGAATGCCCTGCCTCCTCAAATCCAGCAGGCAATTACTCTCCCCGACTTCGAAGCGCTATTGAAGGCACATCTCCTCCAGGAGGACTTCCATGACTAAGCCCCACCCTTTTCCTCTTCTCCCACTCCCTTCAGCGTCACCCTGACGTCCTCCCTTTGTTCTTCCCCACTTCCAGTGCTACAACACTTATGTGCATATCTGTAATGTATTTGTTTGAATTAATGTCTGTCTCCCCCAGCTCTAGACTGTAAACTCTTTGTGGGTAGGGAATGTGTCTGTTTATAGTTGTATTGTACTCTCCCAAACACATTGTACAGTGCTCGGAGCATATTAAGCACTCAATAAATATGATGAATCAATGAATATTCGTTAAGCACTATGTGCCAAGCACTAAACTAAACGCTGGGGTAAATACAAGAAAAGCAGCTTCCACATGGGGCTCACAGTCTAAGTAGGAAGGAGAACAAATACTGAACACCCATTTTCAGGTGAGCGAACTGAGGCCCAGAGAAGTTAAGTGACTTGCCTTAGGCCACACAGCAGACATGTAGTGGAAACGGAATGAGAACCCAGGTCTCTGACTCCCAGGCCAGTGTTCTTTCCACTAGACAGAGCTGTTCTCTCATAGATCATCAACTCAGTTCTCCCCTCTACTTTTCAGAAAGGAACGGTTTGCTCTCCTGCCATTGGTGGGAGAAGAAGCTCTTTTTTTTCCCCAGGACCCCTCGTGTTCTTACCTTCAGTTCCATTTTGGCATAAGTGGGCTTCAGATTTAGCTAGCCTGGGACTCTCACCCCTTCATATACACCACACCGCCACTCTCTCCACCTTCAAAGCTTTAATAAGTGTACATCTCCTCCAAAAGGTCTTCCCCCTAAAAAATCTCTTTTCCCCGGCTCTCTCTCTCTTCTGCATTACCTGTCCACTTGAATCTGTGATGTTTGGGTATTTAATATCAACTCCCCTCCCAACCCCACAACACTTCTCTGCATATCTTTAAATTATATATTATAAATTATTTGTTTATATTAATTTCTGTCTCCCCCTCTTGACTGTAAGCTCATTGTGGACAGGGAACACATCTACCAACTCTGTTGTGTTGTACTCTCCCAAGTGATTAGTACAGTGTTCTGCATACAGTAAGTGCTCAATAAATACCATTGGTGATGAGGTAGACAGGGGGTTTAGTTGCTCTGGATGTGAAGGAAATGGAGGTGTTAGAGTAATAAAAACAATAATTCATTCATTCAGTCAGTCATATTTATTGAGAGCTTACTGTGTACAGAGCACTGTACTAAGCGCTTTGAAAGTACAGTTCAACAACAAATAGAGACAATCCCTGCTCACAACAGCTCACAGTCCAGAAAGGGGCAGAGAGCAATCATGATAGTGGTATTTGTTAAGCACTTCCTATGTGCCAACCACTGTATTAAGCGCTGGGGTAGATATGAGATGATCAGGTCCCAAATGGGACTGACAGTCTAAGTAGGGGGAAGAACAGGGATTGAATCCACATTTGGCAGACGAGGGAACTGAGGCATAGAGAGGTTAAGCAACTTGTACAAGGTCATACAGCAGGTATGTGGAGGAGTCTGGTTTAGAGCTCAGGTCCCCTGACTACCAGACCATGGTTCTATCCACTAAGCCACACGGTTCCTCAAGCATCATCAGTAACCAGCATGTACAGGACGCTGTTCTGGGCTCTGAGTAGTCACAGACATGATAATACCCTTCCTTCCTTCCAGGCCCTACAATCTAATTCATTGGTTCCCTGACTTTAGAGCTGGAGTTCATGGGAGCATCTTGTTCAAAGGTTGGACTCAACAAACATCCTCACCTCTCAGCCACTTATATATCCTGGTTTAGCTAAGCCTGTCCCAGATTCCTGGAGCTGTCTGAGGAAATGATAGAAAACAATAGACAAACAACCCCCTCACTTCCCTCCTTCTACATCCCAGACCACACACTCCACTCCTCTGCTGCTAACCTCCTCACTGTACCTCGTTCTCTCCTGTCCCGCCATCAACCCCTGGCAAACATTCTACCTCTGGCCTGGAATGCCCTCCTTCTTCACATCTGCCAAACTAGCACACTTCCCCCTTTAAAGCCCTACTGAAAGCTTACCTCCTCCAGGAAGCCTTCCCAGACTGAATGGGGGCGGAGAGAGGGGTGGTGATGTGGTCTGAACTCTACTACAGGTGAGCCTCTGAGTTGTTCATTTGGGAACTGGCAGGTGGGGAGTAGTGGTCTAAGGGCTAGAGGAGTTGTGGGGGGGGATCGCTTGATGGAGTTCCTCACCTCTCATCCAATCAGTGGTATTTATTGAGTGCTTACAATGTGTAGAGCACTATTCTATGCACTGAGGTTTTATCAGGTTGGATACCATCCCTGGCCCACATGGGGCTTCCATCCTAAGTTGGAGATTGATCGATTGATTGATTGTTTGCATGAATACAAGGAATCATAAGCAAGCAGAAACCACTGACCACTGGCTTTAGGTCACTCAGTTTAGCTCTTTCTTCTCCACTTAAGCTCTGTCTTCTCCTGAAGTACCCCAGCTCACACACTTCATTCCTCTCATGCCACCCTGCCTCATTCTTATATTTCTCACTATCAATCTCTTGCTTTCCCCCTCCCTGGAACACCCTCCACCTTCACATCCGGCAGACCACCACTCTTCGCATCTTCAAGATCTTTCTAGAATCACATCTCCTTCAAGAGATCTTCCCAGATTATGCATTCATCTCCCCACCTTATTTCCTCCCCAATGACCATGGTTACTCTCACACAGCACATTGCACTTAAAGACACATCTTTATCCTCTCTGGCTTCCTCTTAGCTGTAATTACTTTAATTTCTATCTCCCATACTAGATTGTAAGCTCTTTGAAGGAAGGGATTAATGTCTTCTTACTCTATTGTACTCTCACAAGCATTTAGGACAGTGATCTGTACAGAGTATGTGCCTGATAAATATCATCCATTGACTGATTGCTGTGGCTATGTCAGTTCCAAGCAATTCTTTGAGGTAGCCTCTCCAGGTTCCCCTCACAAGGAATGGCATTGGGCACAGAGAAGGAGGGAGGGAGAGGGAGAGAGATAGAAAAAGTTGGAGAGAGAGAGAGAGAGAGACTGAGAGAGAGAGACTGTAAGATCCTTGTGGACAGAGATTGCATCCACCAACTCTATTGTATTGAGATTAATTATGCTGTTTGTTAAACACTTACTATATACCAAGTGTTGGACTAAGCTCGGGGTAGATACAAATTAATCAGGTTAGACCCAGTCCCCATCATTCATTCATTCATTCAATCAATCATATTTATTGAACACTTTCTGTGTGCAGAGCACTGTACTAAGGACTTGGGAAATACAAGTTGGCAACATATAGAGACGGTCCCTACCCAACAACAGGCTCACAGTCTAGAAGGGGGAGACAGACAACAAAACAAAACATGTGGACAGGTGTCAAGTCATCAGAAAAAATAGAAATAAAGCTAGATGCACATCATTAACAAAATAAATAGAATAGTAAATATGTAAAAGTAAAATGAATAGAGTAATAAATCTGTAAAAACATATATACAGGTGCTGTGGAGAGGGGAAGGAGGTAGGGCAGGGGGATGGGGAGAAGGAGAAAAAAAGGAAGCTCAGTCTGGGAAGGCCTCCTGAAGGAGGTGAGCTCTCAGTAGGGCTTTGAAGGGAGGAAGAGAGCTAGCTTGGCGGATGTGCGGAGGGAGGGCATTCCAGGCCAGGGGGAGGACATGGGTAAGGGGTCGACGGCGGGACAGGCAAGAACGAGGTACAGAGAGGAGGTTAGTGGAAGAGGAGTGGAGGGTGCAGGCTGGGCTGTAGAAGGAGAGAAGGGAGGTGAGGTAGGAGGAGGCAAGGTGATGGAGAGCCTAGAAGCCTAGAGTGAGGAGTTTTTGCTTGATGCGTAGGTTGACAGGCAGCCACTGGAGACTTTTGAGGAGGGGAGTATGATGCCCAGAGCATTTCTGCACAAAGAAGATCCGGGCAGCAGCGTGAAGTATAGACTGAAGTGGGGAGAGACAGGAGGATGGGAGATCAGAGAGGAGGCTGATGCAGTAATCCAGTCGGGATAGGATGAGAGATTGAACCAGCAAGGTAGCGGTTTGGATGGAGAGGAAAGGGCGGATCTTGGCGATGTTGCGGAGGTGAGACTGGCAGGTTTTGGTGACGGATTTGATGTGAGGGGTGAACAAGAGAACGGAGTAGAGGATGACACCAAGTTTGCGGGTTTGGGAGACGGGAAGGATGGTAGTGCTGTCTACAGTGACAGGAAAGTCAGGGAGAGGGCAGGATTTGGGAGGGAAGATAAGGAGTTCAGTCTTGGACATATTGAGTTTTAGATGGCGGGCAAACATCCAGATGGAGATGTTCTGAAGGCAGGAGGAGCTACGAGCCTGGAGGGAGGGAGAGAGAGCAGGGGCAGAGATGTAGATTTGGGTGCCATCAGTGTAGAGATGATAGTTGAAGCTGTGGGAGCGAATGAGCTCACCAAGGGAGTGAGTGTAGATAGAGAACAGAAGGGGACCAAGAACTGACCCTTGAGGAGCCCCTACAGTAAGGGGATGGGAGGGGGAGGAGGAGCCCCCAAAGGAGATTGAGAATGAACGGCCAGAGAGATAACAGCAGAACCAGGAGAGGACGGAGTCTGTGAAGCCAAGGTTTGATAGCGTGTAGAGGAGAAGGGGGTAGTCTACAGTGTCGAAGACAGCTGAGAGGTCGAGGAGGATTAGGATAGAGTAAGAGCTGTTGGATTTGGCAAGAAGGAGGTCATTGGTGACCTTTAAGAGGGCAGTTTCTGTGGAGTGTAATGGACGGAAGCCAGATTGGAGGGGGTCAAGGAGAGAGTTGGCTTTGAGGAATTCGATGCAGCGTGTGTAGACGGCTCTTTCAAGGAGATTGGAAAGGAATGGTAAGTAATCCTAAACTATCCTAAGTAATATTTTCCTTAAAACTTAGTACAGTGCTCTGCACACAGTAGATGCTCAATAAACACCATCGATTGATTGAGAGAGACAGAGAAAGAGAGAGATACTGTGGACTGTAAGCTCCTTGTTGGCAGAGATCCTATCTATTGTAATTAATCACTCAATTAATTGTCTTGTCTTGTCTTATACTATCGAGTTGCTTCCGACCCATAGCGACTGTGAGCCCACTGTTGGGTAGGGACCGTCTCTATATGTTGCCAACTTTTACTTCCCAAGCGCTTAGTACAGTGCTCTGCACACAGTAAGCGCTCAATAAATACGATTGATTGATTGACACCACGGACACATCTCTCCCAGAACATCCCGCGCTCCACCTGCAATCGTTCTGGTAGTGTATCTGTAGAGTTTTCTTGGTAAAATTGCGGAGGTGTTTTACCATTTCCTCCTTCCATGCAGTAAACTAGAGGCTCCATCCTCAACTCTGTCCCATACTGCTGCTTCCCCACACAGGGAAGTTTTAACTTGTAGCAGATTGCCTTCCACTCTCTAGCCACGGCACAAGCTAGGAATGGAATGGGTAGGCCTCTGCTTGACTCTCCCTCCTATAGCCGAGACTGGTAGAGTACTGGAAACTCTCCAGGGGCGATCCTGAGAGGGGTCTCAATTAATTACTCTATTGTAATTAATTATGGTACTTCAAAAGCTCTTATTATATGCCAAGCACTGTACTAGGCGCTGGGATAGATATAAGATAATCAGGTCCCATATGGGGCTCGCAGTTTATGTAGGAGGGAGAACAAGTATTAAATCTCTGCTTTACTGATGAGGGAACTCAGGCAACAGAGAAGTTAAGTGACTTGCCCAATGTCACACAGAAAGGATGTGGCAGAGCCAGAACGAGAACCCAGAGTTTCTGACTCCCAGGCCTGTGCTCTCTCCACTAGATCACGCTGCTTCTCAAGCAAGGAGAATCCAAAATGACGGGAGCCATGAAAGAGCATGGAGAGGATTTGGTGGGATGTAAAGGAAGACTTTGTTAGTAAGACCAGAGATAAGGAATTGTAGTAGGCTGCTACTGAGAAGATTCCACCCGTTGAGGTCTTTAAGGAAATGGCAGGCTCTGCTCCACTGAAGAAGTCGACATCTTCCTGCCCACAGAGAGGTTAGTTGTTGCTCTAAGGATCTACCATTTTGATTTTCTCCTTTCCTCATCAGAACTCCTGGTTGGGACCTTTTCCCTTGAAGTGGGAGAAAAGAAATGGTCAGTCGCACAGTAGTGAAAGAATTCCTCCTCCTGGAGTTCTTGGAGGTCCAGGAGCTGCAGCTGGTCCACGTCGCACTGTTCTTCCTGGTCTACCTGGCAGCCCTGATAGGGAATCTCCTGATCATTGTCTTCACCGTCCTCGACCAGTACCCCCATGTACTTCTTTCTCAAGTTCCTGTCTGTCCTTGACCTCTACTACATCTTCGTCACTGTCCCGAAGTCCATCCTCAACTCCTGGACCATATCGGTTGCCCTGGGAGGGACCAGTGTGATCCACCAATTCTTCTGTGGGATTAGCCAGGTCATTAGACTCTCTGATTCCAATGGGAATTTATAGCCATGATCCCTTCGGCTAGCCGGAGCTTGGTCTGTTTCTTGTCCATCATTGTCTCCTACATTCACATTTTCTCAGCCATGCTGAAGATGCTGTCCGGAGAGAGCCAATCTGAAGCCTTTTTTACCCACCTGCCCCACCTCATCGTCATCACTATTAATTTCCACCGGTGAGGTGGCCTATCTTAAACCCGTGTCCGCCTCCCCCTCGATGCTGGACCTGCTGGTGTCCGTGTTCTATGCCATGGTCCCCCCCCCCGCAGCGCTGAACCCCCTCATCTACAGCCTGAGGTACAGGGACAGGTAGGCCGCCCAGAGGAGGGTCACAGTCGGGGAAACTGTTCCCCTAGGACAGGAAGCACCTCTTGGGCATTGGGAACACTATCCGACTCCTCTTGGTATCACTGTGGCCCTCCAGCCAGGGGAGAATTATTTAAAATAATCATGTTACTTGTTAAGGAATGACTATGCCAGTCACTCAGTCAACCCTATTTATTGAGCGCTTACCATGTGCAGAACACTGTACTAAGCACTTGGGAGAGTACAATATAACAATATAAACGACACATTTCCTGCCCAAAGTGAATTTATAGTCTACTGTGTGCCAAGCAATGTTGTAAGAGCTGGGCTAGATATAAGGTGACCAGGTTGGACACAGTCCCTGGGGGATTCAAACCTGTTCTCCTTCCTACTTAAACTGTGAGTTCCCTGTGAGACCTAATTACCTTGCATCTACCCCAATGCTTGATACACAGTAATTCACAAATACCACAATAATTCTTACTACTCCAGTTCTTAGTACAGAGCTTGGCACCTAGTAAGTACTTAACAAATACCACAATTATTACTATTACTAATTTTGTCAATTGTTTTATGGTATCTGTTATATGCTTACTTTGTGCCTGCCATTATACTAAGCACTGGGGTACATACAAGATAATCAGGATGGCCCCAGTCCGTGTCCCATGTGGCGAATCACAGTCTTAATCCCCATTTTACAGATGAGGGAACTGAGGCACCAAGAAGTGAAGTGAATTGCCTAAGGCAGAGCTCTGTTTGGAACACTGATCCTTCTGATTCCCAGGTCCGGGCTCTGCACTTTTCCCAAGCCCTTGCTCTCTCACAAGCTCTTAATAGAATGCTCTTCACACAGCAAGCACTCAATAAATACAATCGATTGATTGCTTTACTGCGGGCTGCTGACGTCTCTGTTTTTCTCTGGCTCATCAACGCTGGGTGGTCTGGGAGACTCAGAAGCCCGCCCTCACCCAAGAACTGATCAGAACAAGTAGCTAGTCTGGGGTCCTCTGTTGAATGGGGCAGGTGGGCGTCCACTCTCACAAGGCCACCAGGGGAGATGGTAAGGCTCGGGGAGACGGGATCTTGTAGGTGAGGCCAGACCACTGCCCACCCTTTATCATTTCGACAAAGCACCCACACCTTCTGGAGTGAGATTCCTGTCCTAATGCAGGCTGAGCAGCTCTCCGACGCTGGTAGGGAGGGAGAGAGTCCAGGGGTTCTGGGCAGGGGCCAGGGCAGCTGTTAGACACCCAACATGCCAACCCAGTAAGCCTCCACTCTCACGGCCAAATGGCACAACCAAAACCCTGTCACTGGCCAGGGGGCAGAGGAGGCAATGTCTTGCTCTGAGCTTGGAAAGATCTATGCAGCCCCTGTTCATTCAGTTGTATTTATTAAGCGCTTACTATGTACAAGGCAGTGAACTAAGCACTTGGGAAAGCCCACCTGGCTGGTCCTTTCAATCAATGAATTAATCAATCAATGGAATTTATTGAATGCTTACAATGTGTAGAGCATTGTATTAAACGCATAACCATGGTAGTCTCCCATCAGTCCACTAATAATAATAATAATGGTACGTCTTAAGCACGCACTTTGTGCCAAGCACTGCTCTAAGTACTGGGGTAGATACAAGTTAATCAGGTTGGACAGAGTCCCTGTCCCACATGGGGGTCAAACTCTTAATTCCCATTTTGCAGATGAGGTAACTGATGTCAAGAAAAGTTGTGACCTGCTGCCCAAGGTCACGCAGCTGACATGTGGCGGAGCTGGGAATAGAACCCAGGTCCTTCTGACTCCCAGGCCCGTGCTCTATCGACTAAATCATGCTTCTTCTCTAATATCTTCTAGACTGTAAGCTTACTGTAGGCAGTGAATGTGTCTATCACCTATGTAATATTGTACTCTCCCAAGTGAGAAGCAGTGTTTCCTAATGGATAGAGCATGGGCCTGGAAGTCAGAAGGACCTATGTTCTAATCCCGGCTCTGCCACGTGCCTGCTGTGTGACCTTGAGCAGGTTACTTCATTTCTCTGAGATTCAGTGCCCTCGTCTGTGAAATGGGGATTAAGACTGTGAGCCCTGTGGGCCAGGGACTGTGTCCAACCTGATTAACTTGTATCTACCCTTAGTGCTTAGTACAGTGCCTGGCACATAGTAAGATCTTAACAAAAACCATTTTAATCAGTCCAGTTCTGGACACCATTCTATAGAGTGGGTCAGGTTCTGGAAGCCATGTTCTGGACACAATGCCCTAGAGTTGCTCCAGTTCAGGACACAATACCCTAGAATGGATCCAGTTCTGGAAGTCATGCTTTAGAGTGGCTCCGGTCTGGACACAATCAATCAATCAATCAATCAATCGTATTTGTTGAGCGCTTACTGTGTGCAGAGCACTGTACTAAGCGTTTGGGAAGTACAAGTTGGCAACATATAGAGACAGTCCCTACCCAACAGTGGGCTCACAGTCTAGAAGGGGGAGACAGAGAACAAAACCAAACATATTAACAAAATAAAATAAATAGAATAGATATGTACAAGTAAAATAAATAAATAAATAGAGTAAGAAATATGTACAAACATATATACATTTATACAGGTCCTGTGGGGAAGGGAAGGAGGTAAGAAGGTGGGGATGGAGAGGGGGACGAGGGGGAGAGGAAGGAGGGGGCTCAGTCTGGAAAGGCCTCCTGGAGGAGATGAGCTCTCGGTAGGGCCTTGAAGGGAGGAAGAGAGCTAGGTTGGTGGATGTCGGGAGGGAGGGCATTCCAGGCCAGGGGGATGATGTGGGCCGGGGGGTCGATGGCGGGACAGGCGAGAACGAGGCACGGTGAGGAGATTAGCGGCAGAGGAGCGGAGCGTGCGGGCTGGGCTGTCGAAGGAGAGAAGAGAGGTGAGGTAGGAGGAGGCGAGGTGATGGAGAGCCTTGAAGCCGAGGGTGAGGAGTTTCTGCCTGATGCGCAGATTGATTGGTAGCCACTGGAGATTTTTGAGGAGGGGAGTACCATGCCCAGAGCTTTTCTGGACAACGACAATCCGGGCAGCGGCATGAAGTATGGATTGAAGTGGGGAGAGACACGAGGATGGGAGATCAGAGAGGAGGCTGATGCAGTAGTCCAGACGGGATAGGAAGAGAGCTTGAACGAGCAGGGTAGCGGTTTGGATGGAGAGGAATGGGCGGATCTTGGCAATGTTGCTGAGCTGAGACCGGCAGGTTTTTGGTGACGGCTTGGATGTGAGGGGTGAATGAGAGAGTGGAGTCGAGGATAACACCAAGGTTGCGGGCTTGTGAGATGGGAAGGATGGTAGTGCCGTCAACAGTGATGGGAAATTCAGGGAGAGGGCAGGGTTTGGGAGGGAAGACAAGGAGTTCAGTCTTGGACATGTTGAGTCTTAGTTGGCGAGCAGACATCCAGATGGAGATGTCCTGAAGGCAGGAGGAGATGCGAGCCTGGAGGGAGGGGAAGAGAGCAGGGACAGAGATGTAGATCTGGGTGTCATCAGCGTAGAGATGATAGTTGAAGCCGTGAGATCAAATGAGGTCACCAAGGGAGTGAGTGTAGATCGAGAACAGAAGGGAACTGAACCTTGGGGAACTCCCACAGTAAGGGGATGGGAGGGTGAGGAGGAGCCTGCAAAAGAGACTGAGAATGAACGACCGGAGAGATAAGAGGAGAACCAGGAGAGGGCGGAGTCAGTGAAGCCAAGGTTGGATGGCGTGTTGAGGAGAAGGGGGTGGTCTACAGTGTCGAAGGCAGCTGAGAGGTCGAGGAGGATTAGGATAGAGTAGGAGCCGTTGGATTTGGCAAGCAGGAGGTCATTGGTGACCTTTGAGAGGGCAGTTTCCGTGGAATGTAGGGGACGGAAGCCAGGCTGTAGAGGGTCGAGGAGAGAGTTGGTGTTGAGGAATTCGAGGCAGCGCGTGTAGACGACTCGTTCAAGGAGTTTGGAACAGAATGGTAGGAGGGAGATGGAGCGATAACTAGAAGGTGAGGTGGGGTCAAGAGAGGGGTTTTTTAGGATGGGAGAGACATGGGCATGTTTGAAGGCAGAGGGGAAGGAACCACTGGAAAGTGAGCAGTTGAAGATGGAAGTTAAGGAAGGAAGTTAAGAAGTTAAGTTATCCACTTCAATAATCTGAAGTGGATCCAGGCCTGGACACAATGCCCACAGAGCCATAGCTCTAGATCCAGGCGGAGTCTGAGTGGGAAGCTGCCCTACAATAAGCACCCTCTCCTCATTATTTCTTTGTCTTACTCGGGTCCTTTTAACTCCAGAGCATTGAAAGGCCAGAAACAATTCCTCCTAGATTTTGCTGAGGAAGTAACCCAGAGTCTGAAACCGCTTGAGCATGCATGGTTGCCCCAGGGGCCTAGTTTGGTAGATTGTCTGGAAACGGTCATGATTCTCAGGCCTAATGAGGCTCTTCGGCCCTGCTCTCTACCAGTCCTATTGGCAGAAGTGCCTATTTCCCAGCCCCTATTCAGGGCTGCTCTCAGTGGACAGGCTGGGGACAAGTGAAGAACAGTTCAGTCCCAGGGAGAGCTTCTCCCAGGCTTAAAATCAAAGTTATTTCACAGTCTGCAAACCTCAGCGAGATTTGGGAGTGATACACCCCGGACCTACAGACAGGTGAAGAACAAGAGAACGCGACCTGGACCGATAATCACCAGTCCTCTCGAGGTCAGTGAGTTCATTATGAAATGTATGGTCTTCATCAAGGGTTCACACAAAACTAAGCACTCTGCTTAACACTGGGATAACCACAAGATCTTCACTGAGCTCAGGGAGAGTCCTGTCTATGGCCCTGAGCCTTACTGAAGGGAAGGCTTCTCCAAGAGGCCTTCCCTTAAAGCACTAAATTACCTTGCCCCCTCATACCTCACCTCGCTGCTCTATCATAACCCACCCCACACACTTTGCTCCTCTATGCCAGCCTTTTCACTGTACCTCGATCTTTTCTATCTCGCTGCCGACCTCTCAACCACGACCTGCCTCTGGCCTGGAATGCTCTCCTTCTTCATATCCGAGAGAAGATTGCTCTTCCCACCTTCAAAGCCTTATTGAAGGCACATCTCCTCCAAGAGACCTTCCCTGACTAAGCCCTCATTTCTTCTTCTCCCACTCCCTTTTGTGTCCCACTACACTAATGTCTATATCTGTAATTTATTTATTTTCATTACTGTGTATCCACTGTGGTCAGGAAAATTGTCTGTTATTTTGTTCTATTGTACTCTGCCAAGCACTTACTACAGTGCTCTGCATACAGTATGTGCTCAATAAATACGATTGACTGATTGATTAGGCATGGACCATCAGGCAGAATGAGGAAATTCTCTCCTGTTGTCAATTGCTCTCCAGACACAAACTCAGGTTTTCTCCCATGGACCAATCAATTGATCTATCACTGGTATTTGTCGAGAATTTACAGGGTGCAGTGCACTGTAATAAGCACTTGGGAGAGTACAATACACCAAAATTGGTAGACACATTCCCTACCCACAACAAGCTGACAGTCTAGAAGGGGAGACAGACAATAATAGAAATAAATAAATTACAGATATGTATATTAAGCTCTGGAGGGCTAAGGGGGGTAAATAAAGGGTTCAAATCCAAGTACAAAATCGATCGGTCAATGGGGTTTTTGTATGGCATTTGTTAAACACTTACTATGTGTCAGGCACTTTTCTAAGCGCTGAGGTAGACAGAAGTAAGGCAGTGGGAAGTTAAATGACTTGCTCACAGTCACACAGCAAGCAATTGCCAGATCTGCGATTAGAACCCAGGTCCTCTAACCCTCAGGCCCAGGTTCGTTCCACTAGGCCCCGATGCTTCTAATTTTTGAATGCATACTGTGTGTAGAGCATTGTAGAGGTAACTGCGGCACAGAGAAGTGAAGTGACTTGCCTGAGATCACACAGCAGAAAAGTGGTGAAGCTGGGAATAGCACCCAGATCTTCTGACTCCCAGGACCATGCTCTTTCCACTAGGCCGTGCTGCTTTTCCATGTGGGGAGGGAATACTGTCTTGAACTCTCCTAAGCGCTTAGTACAATGCTCTGCACACAGTAAACGCTCAATAAATACCGTTAATTGATTGAATTAAATCATCTTTACTGAGCGCTTACTGTGTGCAAAGAACATTTCGTTCACCTGCATATCTATTATATTTTTTTCCTGTCACCCCAGCCAGATTCTAAACTGTTCCTTTTCCCTGTAGATGGTCTCAGAAATCTCCAGGAAATGTTGAATGTCACCAAAGTGACGGAATTCCTGCCCCTGAGAATCTCAGGGGTCCGGGAGCTGCAACTGGTCTACTCCGTGCTGTTCCTCCTGGTCTACCTGGCGGCCTGATGGGAAATCTCCTCATTGTCGCCATCACCGCCCTCGACCGGCGCCTCCACACCCCCATGTACTTCTTCCTCAGGAACCTGTCTCTTGTCGACCTCTGCCTCATCTCCGTCACCGTCCCCAAATCCATCCACAACTCCCTGATGAACCGTAGATCCATTTCCTTCCTGGGCTGTGCCACCCAGGTCTTCTTGGTGGTCCTGTTTGCCGGTTCAGAAGTTTTTATCCTCACGGCAATGTTCCACAACAGCTTCGTATCCATCTGCTGTCCCCTGTGCTATGAGGTCATCATAAGCCAAGGGGCCTGTGGGAAGATGGTGGCAGCTTCCTGGTTCAGTGGGGGTCTCATAGCAGTGATGCCCTCAGCTGGGACCTTCTCCATGCCCTTCTGTGGTTCCGAGGAGGTCCCCCAGTTATTCTGTGACTTCTCCACCATAATCAAGTTCTCCTGCTCTAAACTTCACACCGCCTTCGATGTGACCATATCCATCAGCGCCTGTCTTGGTATCTTCTGCCTGGTTTTCATCCTTGTCTCATACGTGCGCATCTTCTGGGCCGTGCTGAGGATGCCATCCGCCGAGGGCCGGGCCAAAACCTTCTCCACCTGCCTCCCCCACCTCGCCGTCATGACTATGTTTTTCACCACGGCTGCCTTCGCTAATTTAAAACCAGAATCGGGCTCCTTACCTGCTCTGGATATGGTACTGTCCATGTTCTACGTCGTGGTGCCCCCAGCCTGAACTCCCTCATCTACAGCCTGAGGAACCAGGACCTGAAGGCGGTGGTGGGGAGGGTCCTAGGTTGGAGTCCTTTCACCCAAGGTAGAAAGTTTCTCCTTCTGCCTTGACTGTCATTTTTAACCCCCTGGAATGTTGCATCAGCATACTGCCTAGGTAGCAGAATTCAGTGGCATCCCTGACATCTAAGTGGCCTTATGCAATTTTGGTTGTTTTTGGGATTCCTTGGGGCAGGTTGGTATACGGCCTTTGTTTTTCTTCAGGATTATCTTCCGTCTGTTCCCTTGTAACACCTCCCCACAATCACCATCATCAATGATATTTATTGATCGCTTACTGTGTGCAGAGAACTGTACTAAGAACCCTGGGAAAGTACAATACAACAGAGTTGATAGACACATTCCCTGCCCACGACAGGTTTATAGTCCACATGAGAAGTAACATGGCCTAGTGGACAGAGCACAAGCCCGGGAGTCAGAAGGACTTGGGTTTTAATCCCGCTCCTCCACTTGTCTGCTGTGTGACCTTGGGAAAGCCACTTCACTTCTCTGTGCCTCAGTTCCCTCATCTGTAAAATGGAGATTAAGACTGTGAGCTCCGTGAGGGACAGGGATTGTGTCCAACCTACTGAGTTTGTATCTACTCCAGGGATTAGAACAGTGCTTGACACATAATAAGTGCTTATTATTATTCAGGGCTGACCAGTAGTGGATTATTTATTTATTCATATTAATCACATAAAATGAATGCCTTTACATCAATGTCTTTATATTAATTTATATTAATACTTAGAGAGGGAGCGTAGCTTAGTGGCAAGAGCACGGGCTTGGGAGTCAGAGGACTTGGGTTCTAATCTCGTCTCTGCCACTTGTCAGCAGTGTGACTTTGGGCAAGTCACTTAACTTCTCTGGGCCTCAGTTACCTCATCTGTAAAATGGGGATTAAGACTGTGAGCCCCGCTTGGGACAACCTGATTAACTTGTATCTACCTCAGCACTTAGAACAGTCCTCAGCACGCAGTAAGTACTTAGGAAATGCCATTATTACTATTAGTAATATTATTATGTCTCCCCCTTTAGACTGTAAGCTCGTCGTGAGCAGGGAATGTGTCACATTGGACTCTCCTAATTGCTTCGTACTGTGCTCTGCACACAGTAAGCACTCAATAAATACTACTGACTGGCTGACTGACAGAGAGTAGGTGAGTTATGCTCATCAAATACCAGTGATTAATGGATTATTTGACTGATTAACGTGGTTAGGAAGTGAAAGCCGGGGAAGGGAAAGTTTGGAAGTGGTCCACCTCTGTGGGAATGCTCTCGGGTGTTAGCCATACCCAGACTCTGCCCAGAGCAGGGGCTCGTAGCGGAGGGGCTGTGCTCATAGAAACCAAGATGGTCTCTTTCCTCAGAACGAGGGTGGCCATTGGACCTTGGCGGGAGCTGGAGAGATGGCATCAGAGACCGAAGTTGGGGAGGTGGGAGGGGGAGAGGCCCTCTGAAAGCTGGGGAATGAATGAGTGTCAGAGTAGGAGAGAGAGGGGATATAAGAGGGAGAGAGCATCAATCAATCATATTTATTGAGTACTCACTGTGTGCAAAGCGCAGCACTGAGCGGTTGGGAGAGTAAAAAACAACAATTTCACAGACACAGTCCATGCCCACAACGAGCTTCCATAATAATAATAATAATAGTAATAATAATAATAATAATAATGGTATTTGTTAAGTGCTTACCATGTGTACTAAGCACTGGAATATTATTAAAAGCACAAAATCATTAGTTCCCACATGGGGCTCATAGTCTTAAAGAAAAATGGCATTTGTTAAGCACTTACTATGTGCAAAGCACTGTTCTAAGTGCTGGGGAGTATACAAGGTGATCAGGTTGTCCCACGTGGGGCTCACAGTCTTCATCCCCATTTTACAAATGAGGTAACTGAGGCACAGAGAAGTTAAGTGACTTGCCCAAAGTCACACAGCTGACAAGTGGCAGAGCCGGGATTTGAACCCATGACCTCTGACTCCCAAGCACGTGTTCTTTCCACTGAGCCACGCTGCTTCTCTGAGTCTAAGTAGATGGGAGAACAGAGATCGAATCCCCATTTTGCAGATGAAGGAACTGAGGTACAGAGCAGCGAAGTGACTTGCCCAAGATCACGAAGCAGATAAGTGGCAGAGCCAGGATTAGAACACAGGTCCTCTGACCCCGAAGCCAGTGCTTTAGTCCATCAGGACACACTCCTTCAGCTTTCTGGCACCTGGAATAGGAGTATGTGAGAGGATATTTATCTTATTACTCTATTATTCTACAATTACTACTCTACAGTCTTTCCCAATACGCTACTATTGCCCCTATCTCTAATCTATATTAATGCCCGTCTCCCCTTGAAGACTGTAAACTCCATGTGGGCAGGGCACATATCTACCAACTTTCCAATTTACCAACTACCAAGTATTGTACTTTCCCAAGCATAAATTTAGTTCAGTGATCTGCACACAATAAGCAGAAGCAGCATGGACTAGTGGACAGAGCCTGGGTCTAGGGGTTAAAACGATTTGCGTTCTAATTCCAGTTCTGCCACTTACCGGCTGTGTGACCTGAAGGGAGTCACTTCACTTCTCTGGTCCTCGGTTCCCTCATCGTAAAACGGGGATTAAGACTGTGAGCCCCATGTGGGACACGAACTGGGTCCAACAGGATTAGCCTGTCTCCACCCCAGCGCTTAGTACAGTGCCCAGCACATAGTACTTGTTTAACAAAAAACATAAAAAACAGAAATAAGCCCTCAGTAAATTCAATCGATTGGTTTGCAAGGCTGAAAAGTTGGTGAGGGAGAGGGATAGAGGCTAGTGAAGAAGGAGAGATGGAGTTTTCAACGGAGGACAGGGGGGATAAGTCACTTGTCTGCTGTGCGACCTCGGGCAAGTCACATAACTTCTCTGTGCCTCAGTTACCTCATCTGTAAAATGGAGATTGAGACTGTGATCCCCACGTGGAACAGGGACTGTGTCCAACCTGATTTGCTTGGATCCACCCCAGGGCTTAGTACCATGCCTGTCACATAATAAGCGCTTAACAAATACCATTGTTATTGTTATCATTATTATTATTATGGGCATAGAGGTAGCAAATAGCAGAGGGCTCATTGTCTAGGACAGTTGTAGAAAGGGCAGGGTGTGGTCAGTGGAGCTAGAAAGGGAATGTTAGAGGTGTTGGACCAAGAATGGAGAGGCCTAGTTTATCTTACTAAGATGTCTGCCTTCACCCACCAGCACACCCTGGGGAAAACCTAATGGGGCAGGGAGTCCAGAACCTGGGGTCTAGCTCTGGCTGCTTATATGGGGCGGCCTGGTTGATAGTTTGCTTGTCCCGTGTCAGGTACGGGAAAGCAGTCTTCTGTCCCGAGTGTCTATTTCTAGCTTCAGCCTCGCTCTGTCTCCGATCCCGCTACTGATTTCTGCAGTTTGGACACGATGCCTGTATTCCAAGGTTCCGGGAAGGTGAACTACTGACTTGAGAGCGAGTGGCAGGAGATGATCAGCTGTCCCCCGGTGACACGTTCTAGGGGCGATTGTTGCAAAGTGGCGTGTAGGATGACCACACGCTACCCTAAGGGCCCACCATCAAGTATATACTCCCTTTCTGATCCACTGTCCTGTCCCAGTAGCCCCAGGTCGCACACCTAGACCCTTTTAAGCCCACCTACTCACTTGGTCTCGCTCTCCTATCTCATACCATCAACCCCTGTCTAAAATCACATCTCCTCCAGGAATATCTCTAGGGTTAATTTTTACTATCCCCTGGTTTTGATCCGAAACTACCACCTCACATTTTATGCCAATCACACTATTTACTCTGAACATCCTATAGCCCACACCCTATTTCTTTAAACCCCACTCCTGCATAGTCATTTTCCTTCTTCCTCCTATAATAATAATAATTGTTGCATTTGTTCAGTGATTACTCTGTACCAGGCACTGTACTAAGTGCAGGGGTGAATACAAGCAAATGAGGTTGGAAACAGTCCCCGTCCCACATGGGGCTCACAGTCTTCATCCCCATTTTACCAATGAGGGAACTGAGACACGGAGAAGTAAAGTGACTTGCTTAAGGCCACACAGCAGACAGGTAACAGAGACGGGATTATAACCTATGACCTTCTGACTCCCAAGCCCATGCTCTATCAACTACGCCATGCTGCTTCTCCAATATATTTTATAATAATAATAATGGTATTTGTTAAGTGCTTACTATGTGCCGAGCTCTGTTCTAAGCACTGAGCACTGTTTATCTGTAATGTATTTTAGGGTCTGTCTTCCCCACTCGACTGTCAGTTCCTGGAGAGTAAGAATCACGTCTACTAAAACTACTGTACTCTACCAAGTGCTTAGTATAGAGGTCTGTGAATAGTAAGTAGCATTATTGATGTGCACCTGGTTCAGAATTATTTTGGCATTTCATAGCCACTCCATCCTCAGTCCCACAGCCCTTATGTCCCTATCTGTAATTTGTTTATTTATATTAATGCTTGTCTCCCCTCTAGACTGTAAACACATTGTGGGCAGGAATGTATCGATCAAATCCGTTGTATTGTACTTCCGCAAGTGCTTAGCACAGTGCTTCTCGCACAGTAAGCACGCAATAAACACCACTGATTGACAGACTGATTCCTTTAGACTGTTGGTTCGCCGTGGGCAGGGAATGTGTCTACCAACTCTGCTGTATTGTTCTCTCCCAAGCGCTCGAAGCAGTGCTCTGCATATAGTAAGCACTCAGTCTAATGAGGGAGACAGACATTACTATGAATAAATAAACTATAGCTATGGACATAAAGGTTGTGGGGCTGGGATTCCACCTCCTGTTCTACATAGGTGATCTCAGCAATCCCCCAGAAATGGTCAATGTCACCAAGGTGATATTCCTGGGCTCTGGGCATGTTACTCCCCTCCTCAAAAACCTCCAGGGTCTACCAATCAACCTACGTATCAAGCAGAAACTCCTCATCCTCGGCTTCAAGGCTCTCCATCACCTCGCCCCCTCCTACCTCACCTCGCTTCTCTCCTTCTACAGCCCAGCCCGCACCCTCCGCTCCTCTGCCGCTAATCTCACCGTGCCTCGTTCTTGCCTGTCCCGCCGTCGACCCCCGGCCCACGTCATCCCCCTGGCCTGGAATGCCCTCCCTCCCCAAATCCGCCAAGCTAGCTCTCTTCCTCCTTTCAAGGCCCTACTGAGAGCTCACCTCCTCCAGGAGGCCTTCCCAGACTGAGCCCCCTCCCTTCCTCTCCCCCTCCTCTCTCTCTCCATCCCCTCCGCCTTACCTCCTTCCCTTCCCCACAGCACCTGTATATATGTATTTATGTTTGTACATATTTATTACTCGATTTATTTTACTTGTACATATCTATTCTATTTATTTTATTTTGTTAATATGTTTGGTTTTGTTTGGTTTGGTCTCGGAGGGCCAGGAGCTGCAGTTGGTCTACTCCGCGCTGTTCCTCCTGTTCTACGGGGCAGCCGTGGTGGGGAATCTCCTCATAGTCGTCGTCACCGTCCTCGACCGGCGCCTCCACACCCCCATGTACTTCTTCCTCAGGAACCTGTCCGTCCTCGACCTCTGCTACATCTTTGTCACCGTCCCCAAATACATCCACAACTCCCTGACAAACCGAAGATCCATCTCCTTTCTGGGCTGTGCCACCCAGGTCTTCTCGGTGGTCCTCTTTGGTGGTTCAGAGGTGTTCCTACTCACGGTGATGTCCTACGACCACTACACCGCCATCTGCCTCCGCCTGCCCTAAGAGGACACCATGGACTGAGGGGCCTATAGGAAGTTGGAGGCCGCCTCATGGCTCAATGGGGGACTGGTTGCAGTGATGTCATCCTCTGGGACATTCTCCCTACCCTTCTGCGGGTCCTGCCTGATCCAACAGATCTTCAGTGATATCGCCTCCGTGGTCCGACTCTCCTGCTCCGAAGCACACCACGTCATCCATGTGATCGTAGTCACCGTGACCCTTTTGGCCTCCTCCTGCTTCGTCTCCATCGTCGTCACATGCGTGAGCATCTTCTGGGCCGTTCTGAGAATGCCGGCCGCCGAGGGCCGGGGCCAAAGACTTCTCCACCTGCCTGCCTCACCTCGTTGACACAACTGTGGTTTTCACCTCGGCTGCCTTTGTTATCTTACATCCACCCTCAGATTCCTCCTCAGCTCTGGACCTGCTGGTGTCCATGATCTACACAGTGGTGCCTCCCGCCCTGAATACAGTCATCTACAGCCTGAGGAACCGGGACATGAAGGCCGCCATGGGGAGGGTCCTAGATGGGAGTCCTTTCCCCCAGGAGAGAAAGATCCTAATGATGCCTTGATCCTTTGCTTTCTCTCCCCTTGGATTAACTCTGAGCAAGGCATCAGGGAAGCAGCGTTTCCCAGTGGAAAGAGCACGGGCCTGGGCGTTACAGGACCTGGGTTCTAATCCCGGCTCCACGTGACCACTGTGAGACCTTGAGCAAGTCACTTAACTTCTCTGGGCTTCAGTTTCTCCATCTGCAAAATAGGGATTAAATCCTACTCCTTCCTCCTTAGACGGTAATTGGGACAGGGATTGTTTCCAACTCCATTATCTTGTTTCTACCCCAGCATTTAGTACAGACCATGGCACAAAGTAAACTCTTAACAAATGTGATTATTATTATTACCCCCATCTTTCAGGGTACAATTCAGGGTACCATTTTGGTATCCATCTTTCAGGGTACCATTTTGGGCTTGCTCATTTTTCTTCTCTCAACCCTCCAGGCAGGATCGATTATGCTAAGCGCTTAGTGGTGTTCTGCACACAGTGAGCGCTCAATAAATATAACTGAATGAATTGATCAATCAATGAACTGTATTTATTGAGCCCTTACTGTGTCTTGAGTACTGTACTAAGCACTTGGGAGAGTATAATAGAACAACAGAGTACAATAGAGTATAGTACAACAGATACATTCCCTCCCAAAGGGTTATTACAGTCTAAATGGGGAGACAGACATTAGTATCAATAAATATATTACAGATATGTACATATGTGTTCTGGGATTGGGCAGGTGAAAAAGAGAGCAAATCAAGGTGATGCAGAAAGGGGTGGGAAACAAGGAACTGAGGGCTTAGCCAGGGAAGGCCTCTTGGAGGAGATGTGCCTTCAATGTCGCAGTGCATCCTATGTGGAGTTGAAGATATATAGTGAGGGTGATAATTGAATACCGACAGACGTTGACACAAGGAGCGGAGTCTTAGAGAGGGCAGGGAGGGCATCAAGTGGGATCAGGAGTGGGAGGGTTAAAGTGAGGTCTGGAGGAGGGAGGACTGGGATATCCACAGCATTTTAAAATAGCGGCTCCACAGCCGTGAAGCGAATGAAGTCGGTGCGTTACTGACAAAAAACCAAGATGCAATCATCATTTTCGTTTCTGCAGTTCCTTTGAAGGTTCTTCCCGTGAGACGCACACCAGTGTGACGGGTCACACGGTCCTCAGTGGGGTTGTCACGTGGGGCAGGGCAACTACCCCACCCAAGGTCCCCAAGCGGCGCCGAGCCCCCGGGGAGCCAGGCCCGAACAGGACATAATGAGGCCCTTCTGCCCAACGTGTGACCCATCCCCGGGGGGAAGTCCCGCAGGGAACTTTTATGGAAAGGCCGGTTTCGCCTAGGGCCCAACACACTCCATGCAGTAAGCCTGAAGATCCAGGACCCCGCACACCTCCCGGAGATCCTACCGCGGTCGATGATCAGGAGCTGAGGGGATGGGGGACTGTTGAAGGACGAAAGAAGCCGGTGCCCGCTCCTTCCCAGCTGACCAATGAGTCTGGGCCGGTGAGAACACGGGTGGGTAGGGGGTCTTAGAGGGGAGCCGGTGGTGATGGAGAACTAGAATGTCCTCACGCCTCCATGCATAAAACAGATCTCTGCCTGCGGCGTCTCCATGGCTCTCCATCCCCTGGATCTACTGAGTGGGTGGCGGGGATGGACGGGGATGGATCGGTGACAAATGATCTGGGCGGCCAATCGATCATATTTATTGAGCACTTACTGTGTGGAGGGCACCGTGCTAAGTGCTGCGGAGAGTAAAATACAATATTGGTAGACATATTCCCTGCACGTAAGGAGCTTACAGTCTAGAAGGGGAAACAAAAATTAATAGAAATACATCAATAATGTATCTATACATAAATGTCGTGGGATCGAAAGAGAGGTGAATAATGGGGGCAGATTGAAGTGAAGGGTGACACGGAAGGGAGAGTGAGAAGAGGAATTAGTCAGGGAAGGCCTCTTGGAGGAGATGTGATTTTAAGAAGGATTTGAAGGTGGAGAGAGTGAATGTCTATCGGCTACGAAGACGGAGGACATTCCATGGAAGAGACAGGATGTGGATGAGAGGTCGTTGTCAGGAGAGATGAAATGGAGGTACGGTGAATAGGTTGGCCTAAGAGGAGCGAAGTGTGCGGGCTGGCTTGTAGTAGGAGAGTAGCGAGGTGAGATGCGGGGGGTGGGTGCGAGGAGATTGAGAGCTTTAAAGATGATGGCGAGAAGCTTCTCTTTGGCGGAGAGGTGGACGGACAACCACCGGAGGTTCCTGAGGAGTGGGGAAACATTGTCAGAGCTGGTAACGCCTGCCGTTTCAGTGGTGTTTACTAAGCACCTACTATCAGAAGAGCACTGTTCTCAGTTCTGAGGAAGAGAACGACGGTGCCTACATTAGATACGGTCCTTTGAGAGGGCTGTCACTGACAACTAGGTGAGGGTTAAGGTGAGAAAAGACTCTCCTGCTCCAGATTTGCCATGAAATAGGAAACCACATCTGGTGAATGGTCATTGATTTGGTTGTGCTCAGAGCAGCCCTCTGCACATAGTAAGTGGTCAAGATATTTGATCGATTGATTGATTTTGGTTTCTTTCTGCCTGAAGAGTGAAGGTTAAGAGGGACAGCTTCTCACGGTCACCCAGCCCACACATCTGGATCGTTTAAAACCAACCTACTGACTGACTTTATTTAGGTCTCAGCTATCCTGCTACTGACCCCGGCCCATGACTTTCCATTGGCCTGGAACTCCCTCCCTTTTCATATAATGATAGTAATTATTATTATTATTATTATTATTGTTGTTGTTATTGTTGTTGTTGTTATTATTATTATTAAATTTGGCAGCAGTATTCTAAGCGCTGGGGTAGATTCAAGGTTATCAGGTTGGACACGGTCCCTTCTCCAATGGGGCTTATGGCCTTAATCCCCAATTTACAGATGAGGGAACTGAGGCACAGAAAAGTGAAGTGACCCAAACCCTGTCCACTCCCTGGCAGTCCCCTCACTGTGGATGGCATTACCATCCTTCCCGTCTTACAAGCCCACAACCTTGGTGTCATCCTCGACTCTGCTCTCTCGTTCACCCTACGCATCCAATCCGTCACCAAAACCTGCCAGTCTTACATCCACAACGCTGCCAAGACCCACCCTTTCCTCTCCAACCAAACAGCTAATTAGCCAGTTCAATATCTCATCCTACCCCGACTGGATTACTGCATCAGCCTCCTCTATGATCTCCCATCCTCCTGTCTCTCCCCGCGTCAGTCTATACTTCACTCTGCTGCCCGGATCATCTTGGTGCAGAAACGCTCTGGACATGTTATTCCCCTCCTCAAAAATCTCCAGTGGCTGTCTGTCAATCTGCGAATCAAGAAAAAACTCACTCTTGGCTTCAAGGCTCTCCATCACCTCGCCCCATCCTTCCTCACCTCCCTTCTCTCCTTCTCCAGCCCAGCCCGAACCCTCCGCTCTTCTTGTGCCGCTAACCTCCTCACTGGGCCTCCTTCTCACCTGTCCCGCCATCGACCCCTGACGCACGTCCTTTCCCTGGCCTGAAATGCCCTCCCTCCTCACATCCGCTAAACTACCTCTCTTCCTCCCTTCAAAGCTCTCTTCCCTACTGAGAGCTCACCTCCTCCAGGAGGCCTTCCCAGACTGAGCCCCCTCTTTCCTCTCCTCCTCCCTATCCCCCCTCCTTCCCCTCCCCACAGCACGTGTATATATTTGTAGATTCATTACTCTATTTATTTTACTTGTACATATTTACTATTCTATTTATTTCGCTAATGATGTGTATATAGTTTTAATTCTAATTGTTCTGAAGATTTTGACACCTGTCTACATGTTTTGTTTTGTTCTGTTGTTTGTCTCCCCCTTTTAGACTGTGATCACGTTGTTGTGAAGGGACCGTCTCTATATGTTCCTGACTTGTACTTCCCAAGGGCTTAGTACAGTGCTCTGCACATAGTAAGCGCTCAATAAATACGATTGAATGAGTGAATGAATGAATCCAACACTTTACCAAAACCTTCCAGTCTCACCTCCACAACGTCGTCAAGATCCTCCATTTCCTCTCCATCCTAAACCGCTACCTTGCTGGTTCAATCTCTCATCGTATCCTGACTGGATTACTGCATCAGCCTCCTCTCTGATCTCGCGTCCTCCTGTCTCTTTCCGTTTAAGTCTATACTTTGCTCTGGTGCCCGGATTATCTTTGTACAGAAACGCTCTGGGCATGTCACCCCACCTCCTCCAATATCTCCAGTGGTTGCCTATCGACCTTCAGGTGAAGCAAAGGCTCCTAAATATAGGTTTCAAAGCTCTCCATCTCCTCACACCCTCCTCCTTCAACTCCCTTCTCTCCTTCTCCAGCCCAGCCCACACACCCAGCTCCTCTGGTGCCACTAAACTCCTCACTGGGCCTCCTTCCCACCTGTTCCGCCGTCGACCCCTGGCCCACGTCCTACCTCTGGCTTAGAATGATCTCCTTCCTCACATCTGCAAATGTAGCTCTCTTCCCCTTTTCAAAGACCTACTGAAACCTACTGAGAGCTCACCTCCTTCAGGAGGCCTTCCTAGACTGTGCCCTCCTTTTTCCTCTGCTCCTCCTCCCCTCCCCATCACCCTACTCCCTCCCTCTACTCTGCCCCAGTCTGCTCTCCACATAACTTGTGTGTATTTGTACATATTTATTACTCTATTCATCTTATTAATGATGTGTATATATCTATAATTCTATTCATCTATTTGGGTGGCATTGATTCCTGTCTACCCGTTTTGCTTTGTTGTAATAAGCACTAAGTACTAATCACTTGGGAGAGTATGATAAAACAGACACATTCCCTCCGAAAACGAAATTATATTCGAGACAAGGAGACAGACATTGATACCAATAAATATATTACAGTTATTACATATGTGTTCTGGGACAGTGCGGGTGAAAAAGGGAGCAAATCAGGGGAACGCAGAAAAGGGTGGAAGAAAAGGAAATGAGGTCTTAGCCAGGGAAGGCCTCTTAGAGGAGATGTGCCTTCAATGTAGCAGTGCATCCTATGTGGAGTTGAAGATATGTGAGAGTGAGAATTGGATGCTTCAGTGATAAGGCAGACTGCTAGGTAGTCATGACTATGAGGTTCTGAGTCTGGGAAGAATTCTATGGAACAGGATCAAGATAATAATGTGAAGAATAATAATGCTATTTCGTAAGAGCTTACTATGTGCTAAACACTGTTCTAAGAGCTGGGGTAGATACAAGGTATTCAGGTTGTCCCACGTGGGGCTCACAATCTTCATCCACATTTTATAGAAGAGGTAACTGAAGCCTAGAGAAGTGAAGTGGCTTGCCCAAGGCCATACAGCAGACCACTGGCAGAGCCAGGATTATAACCCATGTCCTCTGACCTCCAAGCCCGGACTCGTGCCACTGAGCCATGGTCTCCCGACAGCTGATTGGATATGCATGTCTGACTCCAGCCACGACCTTAAAAGTCAGGTGTAAATACCTATCTACACTTGGATGCCCCTGAACCAACCCAAATTCTCACGGTAACGAAGACGTTAATGCTGTGTGACCTTGGATAGGTCACTTCACTTCTCTGTGCCTCAATTAACTCATCTGTAAAATGGGGTTGAAGATTGTGAACCCTTGGTGGGAGAGGGACTGTGTCCAAACAGATTCAATTGTATCTACCCCAGCGCTTAGAACACTGCTAGGCATATAGTAAGCACTTAACAAGAACCATAGTAATGATAATAATAATAATAAATGGAGGCAGGAGGGGCAGAGGGGCTGATGGAGAACAGTGAATGGAGCTGTGGGTAGGAGGGTGGGGAAATGGGAGGGGTGTGGTAGTTGACAATGCTTAAAGGGGCGTAGTAATAGAGAGGGCAGAGAGGTTAGCAAGTGAGATCAAGAATGGGAGGATTAAAGTGAGGTCTGGAGGTGGGAGGACTGGGACAACCAAACTAATTAAAAGTGGTCACCCCACAGCCTTGGAGCAGATGAAGCCGGAGCGTTACTGACAAAAAACCAAGATGAACACCTCATTGTCACATCCGCAGTTCCTCTGGAGGTTCTCCCCGTTAGACGCACGCCAGTGTGATGGGTCACACGGTGCCCAGTGGAGTTGTCACGTGTAGCAGGGCAACTACCCCACCCGGCGCCGCTGGACCCCCGGGGGAGCCAGGCCCATGCAGGACATAATGAGGCCCCTCAGCCCAACGTGTGACCCGGCCCCGGGGGGGAGTCCTGCAGGGAGTTTTCCGGAAAGGCCCGGCTTCGCCGAGGACCCGAGGCACTACAAGCAGGAAGCCAGAAGAGTAAGGACCCCGCACACCTCGCGGAGATCCTCCCGTGGCAGACGTCTGGGAGCTGAGGGGACAGGGGACGGTTGAAGGACGACAGAGACCAGAGCCCGCTCGCTCCAGTATGACCAGGGAGTCTGGGCCGGGGAGAACACGGAGGGGCTGGGGGTCTTACAGGGGAGCCGACGGTGACAGACAACTAGAATCTCCTTACGTCTCTATGCGTAAAACGGATCTCTCCCCCTACGTCTCCGTGGCTCTCCACCCCCTGGATCTACTATCTTTCCTCCCTGACACCCATGCCCATCATCCCTGTCAGCTCTTCCATATATTTAACTCCTTCTCAGGCCCCTGTTCCTCTCCCTCCTCCATTCCTCACCCCCAACGATATGGCCTCCTACGTTATTAGTAAAATTAACTCCATCGGGTCTGAGCTCCCCACAGTCACCCCTTCCCCTTCTCCATCCCCCCACTCTCAACCCTCTTCGCTACTCTCCCATCCTTCCCAGCAGTATCTTCAGAGGAGATCTCCTCCCACCTCTCAAGTGCTAGTCCATCCACCTGTGCTTCAGATCCCATTCCCTCTCATTTTACGAAATCTCTCGCCCCTTCCCTCCTCCCCTTCTTAACTTCCATCTTCAACCGCGCACTCTCCACTGGTTCCTTGCCCTCTGCCTTCAAACATGCCCAGGTCTCCCCCATACTAAAAAATCCTCTCTTGACCCCACCTCCCCTTCTAGTTATCGCCCTATCTCCCTCCTACTCTTACTTTCCAAACTGCTAGAAGGAGTCGTCAACACTTGCTGCCTCGAATTCCTCAACTCCAACTGTCTCCTAGACCCCCTCTAATCTGGCTTCCGTCTCCTACACTCCACTGAAACTGCCCTCTCAAGGGTCACCAGTGAACTCCTTCTTGCCAAATCCAACAGCTCCTACTCTATCTTAATCCTCCTCGACCTCTCAGCTGCCTTCAACACTGGATCACCCCCTTCTCCTCAACATGCTATCCAACCTTGGCTTCAAAGACTCCGTCCTCTCCTGGTTCTCCTCTTATCTCTCCGGCCGTTCATTCTCAGTCTCCTTTGCGGGCTCCTCCTCCGCCTCCCATCCCCTTACTGTAGGGGTTCCTCAAGGTTCAGTTCTTGGTCCCCTTCTGTTCTCTAACTACACTCAATCCCTTGGTGAAGTCATTCGCTCCCACGGTTTCAACTATCATCTCTATGCTGATAACACCCAAATCTACATCTCTACCCCTGCTCTCTCTCCCTCCCTTCAGGCTCGTATCTCTTCCTGCCTTCAGGACATCTCCATCTGGATATCTGCCCGCCATCTAAAATTCAATATGTCCAAGACTGAACTTCTTATCTTCCCTCCCAAACGCTCCCCTCTCCCTGAGTTTCCCGTCACTGTAGGCAGCACTACCATCCTTCCCGTCTCACAAGCCCGCAACGTTGGTGTCATCCTCGACTCTATTCTCTCGGTCACCCCACACATCCGTTCCATCACCAAAACCTGCCGGTCTCACCTCCACAACCCCTCCAAGATCCACCCTTTCCTCTCCATCCAAACCGCTACCTTGCTGGTTCAATCTCTCCTCCTGCCCCGACTGGATTACTGCATCAGCCTCCTCTCTGATCTCCCATCCTCCTGTCTCTCCCCACTTCAATCTATACTTCACTCTGCTGCTCGGATTATCTTTGTACAGAAACGCTCTGGGCATGTCACTCCCCTCTTCAAAAATCTCCGATGGTTGCCTATCTTCACATGAAGCATAAACTCCTCACTATTGCTTTCAAAGCTCTCCATCCCTTTGCCCCTCCTCCCTCACTTCCCTTCTCTCCTTCTCCAGCCCAGCCCGCACTTCCACTCCTCTGCAGCTAACCTCCTCACTGGGTCTCGTTCTCGCCTGTCCCGCCGTCCACCCCTGGCCCACGTCCTACCTCTGGCCTGGAATACCCTCCCTCCTCACATCCTCCCAACTAGCTCTCTTTCCCTTTTCACAAGCCTATTGAGAGCTCATCTCCTCCAGGAGGCCTTCCGAGACTAAGCTCCCCTTTTTCTCTGGTCCTCCTCCCCTCCCCATCGCCCTTACCCCCTCCCTCGGCTTTACCCCCTTCCCCTCCCCACAACACTTGTGTATATTTGTAAATATTTATTACTCTATTCATTTTATTAATGATGTGCATAGATCTATAATTTTCTTTATCTTTTGATGGTACTGACACCTATCTACTTTTTTGGTTTTGTAGACGGTCTCTCCCTTCTAGACTGTGAGCCCGTTGTTGGGTAGGAATTGTCTCTATCTGTTGCTGAATTGCACTTTCCAAGATCTTAGTACGTAATTCTGTACACAGTAAGCACTCAATAAATACGATTGAATGAATGAATGAATGAATGTAGTGACTTGCACAGGTTCAGACAGCAGGCAAGTCGCAGAGCCAGGACTTGAACCCCGGTCCTTCTGACTCTCAGGCCCTTGCTCTTTCCACTAGGCCTTGCTGTCTACTCTGACAGACCATCACTCTCCCCACTTTCAGAGGCTTCTTAAAATCACATCTCCTCCAAGAGTCCTTCCCCGACTAAGTCCTCCTTTTCCCGACTTCCTCTCCTTTCTGCCTTGCCTTTGCACTTGGATTGCACCCCTTATTCCCCCCACCCCCATACCCACAACACCTATGTACATATTTGAAATTCATTTCAATGTATGTCTCCCCCTCTAATCTGTAAGCTCCTCGTGGGCAGCAAATATGTCTGCCAACTCTGCTATGTTACACTCTCCCAATCGCTTAGTATAGTGGTCTGCACAAAGTAAGTGCTCAATAAATACAATCGATGGATTGATTTGACTGTCACTGTCTGTTGAGGTTCTGAAATAGCTTCCTCCTCATTGTTTTTGTAGGTGGTCTCGGCAATATTTGGGAAATGGTCAACCACACTGTGGTGAGGGAATTCCTCCTGCTGGGATTCTCGGAGGTCTGGGAGCTGCAGCTGGTCCACGCCATGCTGTTCCTCCTGGTCTACCTGGCGGCCCTGACGGGGAATCTCCTCATCGTCGCCATCACCGTCCTCGACGGGCGCCTCCTCACCTCCATGTACTTCTTCCTCAGGAACCTGTCCATCCTCGACCTCTGCTACATCTCCGTCACTGTGCCCAAATCCATCCACAACTCTCTGACCAACCGTAGATCCATTTCCTTTCAGGGCTGTGCCACCCAGGTATTCTCGATGGTTCTGTTTGGTGGTTCAGAGGTGTTCCCCCTCATGGCGATGTCCTAGACCGCTACACCGCCATCTGCCTCCCCCTGTGCTATGAGGTCATCACGGACTGAGAGGCCTGTGGGAAGATGGCCGATGCCTCATGGCTCAGCGGGGGGCGGTTTTCGGTGATCTCAACCTCTGGGATGTTCTCCCTACTCTTCTGTGAGTCCTTCCTGATCCCACAGTTCTTCTTTGATATCGTCTCCGTGGTCCGATTTTCCTGTTCAGAAATGCACTTCGTCATTGATGTGATCATAGTCACTGCGGACCTTATGTGCAACTCCTGTTTCGTCTCCATCGTCGTCTCGTACGTGTGCATCTTCCGGGCCGTGTTGAGGATGCCGGCCGCCGAGGGTCGGGCCAAAGCCTTCTCCACCTGCCTGCCCCACATCGTCGTCACGACCGTGCTTTTCACCTCGGCTGCCTTCGGTACTTTACATCCAACCTCAGACTCTTCCTCAGCTCTGGACCTGCTGATGTCCATGTTCTACACGGTGGTGCTCCCCACCCTGAGCCCCCTCATCTACAGCCTGAGGAATCAGGAATTGAAGGCCGCCCTGGGGAGGGTCCTAGGTGGGAGTCCTTTTACCCAAGCTAGAAAGTTCCTAGTGATTCCTTGATCCTTTGGTTTCTCTCTCCTTGGATTGACTCTGAGCAAGGCTCATCCATCTTAGAGAAGCAGCATTTCCTAATGGAAAGAGCATATGCCTGGGAGTCCTAGGTCCTGGGTTCCAATCGTGGCTCTGCCACGGGTTCAATGTATGACCTTGGGCAAGTCACTTAACTCCCTTCTCTCTTTTTCCATGCCCACTCTGATCTTCGGAGACTTCAACAACCACATGGATGTACCCGCTGACTCCTCTGCTGCCCGCCTTCTATCAGTCCTTGACTCCGCCAACCTCCTGCTCCACCCCACCTCGCCCAGTCACCAAATTGGTCACACGGTCGACCTCATCATCTCCTACCGCTGCACTATCTCCAGCCTCACCAATTCTGAAATCCCTCTCTCTGACCATAACCTTCTCACCCGCCTCCTTTCTCACTCTCCTCTCCTCTGTAAATCTATATTACTCCCCCACAGCGACCTCCGCTTTCTTGACCCCATCCATCTTTCTCGGCGCATCACACCCCAGCTCGCCTCCCTATCCTCTCTACCCACTCTTCATCACCAGATTACTGCTCTCAACTCCCCCCTCTGTACTCTACTCAACTCGCTTTCTCTGCTTTCCCTTCACCACTCTCGTACCACTAACCCACAGCCTTGGATCACTGCCACTGTTCGCCTCCTTCGCTTTTATGCTCGAGTTGCTGAACGCTGCTGGCGAAAGTCTAAACACCAGAACAACATTGTTCACTTACAATTTATCCTTTCCTGCCTCAACTCTGCCCTCTCCTCTGCCAGGCAAAACTAAGTTTCTTCCCTTATTGACACCCATGCCCATCACCCCCGTCAGCTGTTCCAGATATTTAACTCCCTCTTCAGGCCATTGTTCCTCCCCCTCCTCCATCCCTAACCAAACGATCTGGGCTCCTACTTCATTAGGAAAATTAACACCATCCTGTCTGAGCTCTCCAAAGTCCCCCTTCCCCCCATCCATCCTCCCTGTTCTAAACCCTCTCCTCTACTTTCCCATCCTTCCCAGCAGTACCTTCAGACGAGATCTCTTCCATTCTCTCAAGAGCTATCCCCTCCACCTGTGCTTCGGACCCCATTCCCTCTCATCTTATCTCTCATCTCATCTCACCCCATCTCTTCTCTTAACTTCCGTCTTCAACCGATCACTCTCCAATGGTTTCTTCCCCTCTGCCTTCAAACATGACCACGTCTCCCCCATCCTAAAAAACCTCTCTTGACTCCACTACCCCTTCCAGTTATTGCCATTCTTCTCTCCTTCTATCCTTCCTTTCCAAACTCCTAGAAAGAACCGTCTGCACTTGCTCCCTCAAATTCCTCAACTCCAGCTCTCTCCTTGACCCCCTCCAAACTGGCTTCTGTCCCCTCCACTCCACCGAAACTTCCCTCTCAAAGATCACCAATGACCTCCTTCTTGCCATACCCAATGGCAACTACTATATGCTAATCCTCCTCGACCTCGCAGCTGCCTTTGACATTGTCGACCATCCCCTTCTCCTCAACACGTTATCCAACCTTGGCTTCATGGACTCCGTCCTCCCCTGATTCTCCTCTTATCTATCTGGCCACTCATTCTCGGTCTCCTTCGCGGGCTCTTTCTGCCCCTCCCATCCCCTAACTGTAGGGGATCCTCAAGGGTCAGTTCTTGATCCCTTTCTGTTCCCCCATATATACTCATTCCCTTGTTGAACTCATTCACTCCCACGGCTTCTATGCAGATGACACCCAAATCTACATCTCTCCTGTTCTCTCTCCCTCCCTCCAGGCTCGTATCTCCTCCTGCCTTCAGGACATCTACATCTGGATGTCTGTCCGCCACCTAAAACCCAACATGTCCAACACTGAGCTCCTTAACTCTCCTCCCAAACCCTGTCCTCTCCCTGACTTTCCCGTCACTTCCCATCTCACTAGCCCGCAACCTTGGTATCATCTTTGACTCCGCTCTCTCGTTCACTCCACACGTTCAATCCGTCACCAAAACCTGCCGGTCTCACTTTCACAACATCGCCAAGATCCGCCCTTTCCTCTCCATCTGAACCGCAACCTTGTTGGTTCAAACTCTCATCCAATCCCTACTGGATTACTGCATCAGCCTCCTCTCTGATCTCCTATCCTCCTGTCTCTCCCCACTTCAGTCTATACTTCACTCTGCTGCCTGGATATCTTTCTACAGACACGCTCTGGGCATGTCACCCCCCTCCTCAAAAATCTCCAGTGGTTGCCTATAAACCTTCACATGAAGCAAAAATTCCTGGCTATTGTTTTCTAAGATCTCCATCCCCTTGCCCCCTCCTACCTCACCTCCCTTCTCTTATTCCCCAGCCCAGCCCACTCACACCACTCCTTTGCCGCCGCTAACCTCCTCACTGTGCCTCGTTAATAATAATAATAATAATAATAATGGCATTTATTAAGCGCTTACTATGTGCAATGCACTGTTCTAAGTATTGTGGTGGGTACAAGGTGATCAGGTTGTCCCACGGGGGCTCAGAGTCTTAATCCCCATTTTACAGATGAGGGAACTGAGGCACAGAGAAGTTAAGTGACTTGCACAAAGTCACACAGCTGACAATTGGCAGAGGCGGGATTTGAACCCGTGACCTCTGACTCCAAAGCCCGTGCTCTTTTCCACTGAGCCACGCTGCTCATTCTCGCCTGTTCCCCCATCGAACCCTGGCCCACCTCCTCCCCTGGTGATCTCATTTGCTTCCACGGCTTCAACTATCATCTCTACGCTGATGACACCCAGATCTACATCTCTGCCCCTGCTCCCTCCCCCTCTCTCCAGGCTCGCATCTCCTCCTGCCTTCAGAACATCTCCATCTGGATGTCTGCCCACCACCTAAAACTCAACATGTCCAAGACTGAACTCCTTGTCTTCCCTCCCAAACCCTGCCCTCTCCCTGACTTTCCCATCTCTGTTGACGGCACTACCATTCTTCCCGTCTCACAAGCCCACAACCTTGGTGTCATCCTCGACTCCGCTCTCTCATTCACCCCTCACATCCAAGCCGTCACCAAAACCTGCCGGTTTCAGCTCCGCAACATTGCCAAGATCCGCCCTTTCCTCTCCATCCATACCACTACCCTGCTCATTCAAGCTCTCATCCTATCCCGTCTGGACTACTGCATCAGCCTTCTCTCTGATCTCCCATCCTCGTGTCTCTCCCCACTTCAATCCATACTTCATGCTGTTGCCCGGATTATCTCTGTCCAGAAACGCTCTGGGCATATTACTCCCCTCCTCAAAAATCTCCAGTGGCTACCAATCAATCTGCGCATCAGGCAGAAACTCCTCACCCTCGGCTTCAAGGCTCTCCATCACCTCGCCCCTTCCTACCTCACCTCCCTTCTCTCCTTCTACAGCCCACCCCGCACCCTCCGCTCCTCTGCTGCTAATCTCCTCACCGTACCTCGTTCTCGCCTGTCCCGCCATCGACCCCCGGCCCACATCATCCCCCTGGCCTGGAATGCCCTCCCTCTGCCCATCTGCCAAGCTAGCTGTCTTCCTCCCTTCAAGGCCCTACTGAGAGCTCACCTCCTCCAGGAGGCCTTCCCAGACTGAGCCCCTTCCTTCCTCTCCCCCTCGTCCCCCCTCCATCCCCCATCTTACCTCCTTCCCTTCCCCACAGCACCTGTATATATGTATATATGCTTGTACATATTTATTACTCTATTTATTTATTTATTTATTTATTTTACTAGTACATATCTATTCTATTTATTCTATTTTGTTAGTATGTTTGGCTTTGTTCTCTGTCTCCCCGTTTTAGACAGTGAGCCCACTGTTGGGTAGGGACTGTCTCTATATGTTGCCAACTTGTACTTCCCAAGCGCTTAGTACAGTGCTGTGCACACAGTAAGCGCTCAATAAATACGATTGATGATGATGATGATGGTGTTTACTAAGCACCTACTATCAGAAGAGCACCGTGCTCCGTTGTGAGGAAGAGGACGACGATGGCTACATTAGACACGGTCCTTTGAGAGGGCCGTCACTAACAACTATACGAAGGTTAGGCTCATGTGGGAGAGAAAAGGCTCTACTACCATAGATTTGTCAAGAAACAGGAGACAACATCTGGTGAGAAATCATTTAATTGGTTGTGCTCAGCACAGCGCTCTACACATAGTAGGTGTTCAAGATATGTGATCGATTGATAGATATTGGTTTCCTTCTGTCTGAAGATTGAAGGCTAGAGGGGCAGCTTCTCAGGGTCACCTAGTCCAAACATTTGGCTCGTCAAAACCAGCCTACTCACAGTATTTTAGTCCCATCTATCCTGCTACTGATGCCCATGCCTTTCCACTGGCCTGGAACTCCGTCCCTCGTCATATACTAATAATAATGACTGTATTTGACAGCACTGTTCTAAGGGTTGGGGTAGAACCAAGGTTATCAGGTTGGACACAGGCCCTGCTCCACATGGGGTTCATGGGCTTAATCCCCATTTTTCAGATGAGAGAACTGAGGCACAGAGAAGTGAAGTGACTTGCACAAGGTCACACAGCAGGAAAATGGCAGAGCCAGGACTGAAACCGAGGTGCCTCTGGCCCCTCAGGTCCTCGCTCTTTCCACTGGGCCTTGCTGTCAACTCTGACAGCCCATCACTCTCCCCACTTTCAGAGACTTCTTAAAATCACATCTCCTCCAAGAGGCCTTCCCCAAGTCCTCATTTTCCCTACTTCCTCTCCCTTCTGCCTTGCCCTTGCCCTTGGATTTGAAACACTTATTCTCCCCACTCTCATCCCTACAGCACTTTGGTACATATTTGAAATTTATTTCAATGTATGTCTTCCCCTCTAGCCATAAGATCCTCGTGGGCAGCAAACATGTCAGCCAACTCTGCTATTTTACACTCTCCAAATCGCTGAGTATAGGGCTCTGCACAATGTAAGTGCTCAATAAATACAATTGATAGATTGACTGTCATTGTACGTTGAGGTTCTGAAATAGCTTCCACCTCATTGTTTTTGTAGGTGGTCAAGGTAATCCTTGGGAAACGGTCAATCGAATGGCTATGAGGGAATTCCTCTTGCTGGGATTCTCGGAGGTCCGGGAGCTGCAGCTGGTCCACGCCATGCTGTTCCTCCTTGTCTACCTGGTGGCGCTGACGGGGAATCTCCTCATCGTCGCCGTCACCATCCTCGACCGGCGCCTCCACACCCCCATATACTTCCTCCTCAGGAACCTGTCCGTCCTCGACCTCTGCTACATCTCTGTCACCATCCCCAAATCCATCCACAGCTCCCTGACCAATAAGAGATCCATTTCCTTCCTGGGCTGTGCCACCCAGCTCTTCTCGGTGATCCTGTTTGTCGCCTCAGAGGTGTTCCTCCTCATGGCGAAGTCCTATGACCACTATGCTGCCATCTGCCTCCCCCTGCGCTATGGGTTCATCATGGACCGAGGGGCCTTTGGGAAGATGGCCGCCGCCTCATGGCTCAGCGGGGGGTTGTTTGCGGTGATATTATCCCCTCGGACGTTCTCCCTACCTTTCAGCGGGTCCGTCTTGATCCGACAGTTCTTCTGTGATATCTCCTCCGTGGTCTGACTCTCCTGCTCCGAAACGCATCTCGTCATCGATGTGATCGTAGTCACCGTGTCCCTTTTGGGCTTCTCCTGCTTCGTCTCCATTGTCGTCTCGTACTTGCGCATCTTCCGGGCCGTGCTGAGGATGCCGGCCGCCGAGGGCCGGGCCAAAGCCCTCACCACCTGCCTGCCTCACCTTGCCATCACGACCGTGTTTTTCCACTCGGCTGTCTTCGGTACCTTACATTCACCCTCAGCTCTAGACCTGCTGTTGTCCGTGTTATACCCCGTGGTGCCCCCGGCCCTGAACCCCTTCATCTACAGCCTGAGAAACCAGGACGTGAAGGATGCCCTGGGGAGGGTCTCAGGTGGGTATTCTTTTCCCCAGGATAGAAAGTTCCTAATGATGCCTTGATCCTTTGGTTTCTCTCTCCTTGAACTGACTCCGAGCAAGGCTCATACATCTAGAGAAGCGGCGCTTCCTAGTGGAAAGGATCCGGGCCTGGGAGTCAGAGGACCTCGGTTCAAATCCCGGCTCTGCCACGTGACCACTGTGAGACTTTCGGCAAGTCACTTAACTTCTCTGGGCTTCAGTTTCTCCATCTGTAAAATGGGGATTAAATCCTACTCTTTCTTACTTAGACTGTAACTGGGACAGTGGTTGTTTCGAACTCCTTTGTCTTGTTTCTACTCCAGCACTTAGTACAGCCCATAGCACATAGTAAGCTCTTAACAATTGCGATAGTTATTATTGCCCCCATCTTTCAGGGTGCCCTTTTGTGTTTGGTCATTTTTATTCTCTCAGCCTTCCGGGCAGGATCGATTGTGCTAAGCGCTTAGTGGTGTTCTGCACACAGTGAGCACTCAATAAATATGATTGAATGAATTGATCAATCGATGAACTGTATTTATTGAGCATTTACTGTGTCCTGAGTACGGTACTAAGCACTTGGGAGAGTATAATTGAACACTATAACAGACACATTCCCTCCCAAAGGGTTATTATAGTCTAGACGGGGAGACAGATATTAATATCAATAAATACATTACAGATATGTACACATGTGTTCTGGGACTGGGCAGTTGAAAAAGAGCAAATCAGGGTGACGTAGTAAGAGGGGTGAGACAAGTAATTGAGGGTTTATCCGGGGAAGGCCTCTTGGAAGAGATGTGCGTTCAATGTAGCAATGCATCCTATATGGAGCTGAAGACAAACAGTGAGGGTGAGAATTGAATACCGACAGACGTTAACACAAGGAACGTAATCTTAGAGAGGGCAGAGAGGGTAGCGAGTGGGATCAGGAGTGGGAGGGTTAAAGTGAGGTCTGAAAGAGAGGGGACTAGTGTATCGAAAGCATTTTAAAATGCCCGCCGCAAAGCCGTGAAGCAGATGAATCCGATGGGGTACTGACAAAGAAACCAAGATGGACACATTGTCACCTCCGCAGTTCCTCTGGAGGTTTTCCCTGTGAGATGCATGCCAGTGTGACGGATCACAGGGTCCCCAGTGGGGTTGTCACGTGGGACAGGGCAACTACCCCACCCAAGGTCTCCAAGGTCCCCAGCGGTGTCGGGCCCCCAGAGAGCCAGGCCCCAACAGGACATAATGAGGCGCCTCAGCCCAAGCTGTGACCCGTCCCCGGAGGGGAGTCCTGCTGGGAGCTTTTCTGGAAAGGCCCGGCTTCGCCAAGGGCCCGACACACTCCAAGCAGGAAGCCAGAAGAGCCAGGATTCCGCACACCTCCAGGAGATCCTACCGCGGCCGACGTTCTGGAGCTGAGGGGATGGGGGATGGTTGAAGGACGACAGAGACCAGAGCCCGCTCGCTCCCGGCTGACCAGTGAGTCTTAGCCGGGGAGAACACTGATAGGTAGGGGGTCTTACAGAGGAGACAGTGGTGACGGAGAGTCAGAACCTTCTCACGCCTCCGTGCATAAAGCAGATCTCTACCCCCGGCGTCTCCATTGTTCTTCATCCGCTGGATCTACTGGGTGGGCAGCGGGGATGGATGGGGATGGATGGGGATGGTTCGGTGACAAACGATCTGGGTGGCCAATCGTTCATATTTATCGAGCACTTACTGTGTGGGCTCACCATTCTAAGTGCTTGGGAGAGCACTTAAAATTGGCAGACACATTCCCTGTTCATAAGGAGTTTACAGTCTAGAAGGGGAGGCAAACATTAATAGAAATATGTAGATTATGGATCTATATATAAGTGCCATGGGATTGAGAGAGCGGTGAAGAAAAGGTGCAAATTGAAGTGAAGGGCGACACGGAAGGGAGTGTGAGAAGAGGAAATCAGGAATTAGTCGGGGAAGGCCTCTTGGAGATGTGATTTTTATAAGGCTTTGATTTTAAGAAGGAGAGTGAACCTAAATCAGCAACAGAGACGGTGGAAATTCCAGGCAAAATACGGGACGTGGATGGGATGTAGTTGGCCGGAGAGACGAGATGGAGGTATGGCGAGTAGGTTGGCATAAGAGGAGTGAAGTGTGCGGGCTGGCTTGTAACGAAGTGAGATAGGAGGGGGCGAGGGGATTGAGAACTTTAAAGATGATGGCGAGGAGTTTCTGTTCATCGTAGAGGTGGATGGACAACCACTGGAGGTTCTTGAGGAGTGTGGAAACACGGTCAGAGCTGGTAACGTCTGGCGTCTCAGTGGTGCTTACTAAGCACCTACTATCAGAAGAGCACCATGTTCAGTTCCGAGGAAGAGAACGACGGTGGCTACATTAGACACGGTTCTTTGAGAGGGCCATCACTGACAACTAGGTGAGGGTTAAGCTCACATGGGAGAACCAGATTTGCCATAAAACAGGAGGCCACATCTGGTGAGGGATCATTTATTTCGTTGTGCTCAGCACAGCGCTCTGCACATAGTAAGTGGTCAAGATATTTGATCGATTGATTGATTTTTTTTCCTTTGGTGTGAAGTTTAAGGGGGCAGCTTCTCACGGTCACTCAGCCCACACATCTGGTTCGTCTAAAACCAACCTACTCACTGTATTTTGGTCTCATCTATCTTGCTACTGACCCCTAGCCCATGCCTTTCCATTGGCCTGGAACTCCCTCCCTCTTTATACATTAATAATAATAATAATAATAACTGTATTTGACAGCACTGTTCAAAGCGCTGGAGTAGATCCAAGGTTACCAAGTTGGACACATGTCCCTGCTCCACATGGGCCTCATGGGCTTAATCCCAAGTTTACAGATGAAGGAAACTGAGGCATAGAGAAGTAAAGTGACACAAACCTTTTCCTCTCCCTGACTTTCCTGTGACTGTGGACGGCACTACCATCCTCCCCATTTAACAAGGCTGTAACTTTGGTTTCCTCCTTGGCTCCGCTCTCTCATTCACCCCACACATCCGATCTGTCACCAAAACCTGCCAGTCAATCAATCAATCAATCGTATTTATTGAGCGCTTACTGTGTGCAGAGCACTGTACTAAGCGCTTGGGAAGTACAAGTTGGCAACATATAGAGACAGTCCCTACCCAACAGTGGGCTCACAGTTTAGAAAGGGGAGACAGAGAACAAAACCAAACGTATTAACAAAATAAAATAAATAAAATAAATATGTACAAGTAAAATAAATAAATAAATAAATAAATAAATAGAGTAATAAATATGTACAAACATATATACATATATACAGGTGCTGTGGGGAAGGGAAGGAGGTAAGACGGGGGGGATGGAGAGGGGGATGAGGGGGAGACGAAGGAGGGGGCTCAGTCTGGGAAGGCCTCCTGGAGGAGGTGAAAGGTCTCACCTCCACAATATCGCCAAGATCCGCCCTTTCCTCTCCATCCAAACCGCTACCTTGCTGGTTCAATCTCTCACCATATCCAGACTGGATTACTGCATCGGCCTCCTCTCTGATCTCCCAGCCTCCTGTCTCTCCGCCTTCAGTTTAAACTTCACTCTGCTGCCCGGATTATCTTTCTACAGAAGTGCTCTGGGCATGTCACCCCCTCCTCAAAAATTTCCAATGTTTGCCTATCAATCTTCACATGAAGCATAAACTCCTCACTATTGTTTTCAAAGCTCTCCATCCCCTTGTCCCCTCCTACCTCAACTCCCTTCTCTCTTTCTCCAGCCCAGCCAGCACCCTCCGCTCCTCTGCCACCGCTAACCTCCTCTCGGTGCCTCGTTCTCGCCTGTCCCGCCATCGTCCCCTGGTCCACGTCCTACCTCTGTCCTGGAATGCCCTCCCTCCTCACATCTGCCAAACTAGCTCTCTCTCCCCTTTCAAAACCCTACTGAGAGCTCACTTCCTCCAGGAGGCCTTCCCAGAATGAGCCCCCTTTTCGTCTGCTCCTCCTCCCCTCCCCATCGCCCTACTCCCTCCCTCTGCTCTCCTTCCTTCCCCTCTCCACAGCCCTTGTGTATATTTGTACATATTTACCATTCCATTAATTTTATTAATGATGCGTATATATCTATAATTCTGTTTATCTATTTTAATGGCATTGACTCCCGTCTACTTGTTTTGCTTTGTGGTCTGTCTCCCCCTTCTAGACTGTGAGCTCATTGTTGAGTAGGGATTGTCTCTCTCTGTTGCCGAATTGTACTTTTCAAGCGCTTAGTACAGTGCTCTGTACATAGTAAGCACTCAATAAATACCATTGAATGAATGAATGACGTGACTTGCACAAGTTCATACAGCAGGCAAGTGGCGGAGACAGGACTGGAACCCAGGTCCTTCTGATTCTCAGGCCCTTGCTCTTTCCACTAGACCTCACTGTCTACTCTGACAGCCCATCGTTCTCCCGACTTTCAGAGACGTCTTAAAATCACAGCTCCTCCAAGAGGCCTTCCTAGACTAAGTCCTCATTTTCCCAACTTTCTCTCCCTTCTGCCTTGCCATTGCCCTTGGATTTGCTCCCTTATTCTCCGCACCCTCATCCCCACAGAACTTATGTACAGATGTGGAATTTATTTCAATGTATGTCTCCCCCTTTAGCCTGTAAGCTCCTTGTGCGCAGCAAATATGCCTGCCAACTCTTCTCTATTACACTCTCCCAATCGCTTAGTATAGTACTCTGCATAAAGTAAGTGCTCAATAAATACAATTCATGGATTGATTTGATTGTCATTGTCTGTTGAGATTCTCAAATAACTTCCTCTTCATTGCTTTTGTAGGTGGTCTGAGCAATCACTGGGAAATGGTCAACCTCACGGTCATGAGGGAATTCCTCTTGCTGGGATTCTCAGAGGTCCACGCCGCACTGTTCCTCCTGTTCTACCTGGCGGCCCTGACGGAGAATCTCCTTATCGTCGTCGTCACCGTCCTCGACCGGCGCCTCCACACCCCCATGTACTTCTTCCTCAGGAACCTGTCCGTTCTTGACCTCTGCTACATCTCCGTCACCGTCCCCAAATCCACCCAGAACTCCCTGACCGACCGTATATCCATTTCCTTCCTGGGCTGTGCCACCCAGGTCTTCTCAGTGGTTCTGTTTGGTGGTTCAGAGATGTTCCTCCTCACGGCGACGTCCCACGACCGCTATGCCGCCATCTGCCTCCTCCTGGACTACGAGGTCCTCATGGGACCTGTGGGAAGATGGCCGCCACCTCGTGGCTCGGCGGGGGGCTGTTTGCACTGATATTATCCCCTCGGACGTTCTCCCTGCCCTTCTGCCGGTCCGTCCTGATCCAACAGTTCTTCTGTGATATTGCCTCTGTGGTCCGACTCTCCTGCTCCGAAACGCATCTCGTCATTGATGTGATCGAAGTCACCGGGGTCCTTTCGGGTGTCTTCTGCCTCGTTTCCATCGTGGTCTCATACGTGCACATCTTCCGGGCCCTGCTGAGGATGCCGGCCTCCGAGGGACGGGCCAAAGTCTTCTCCACCTGCCTGTCCCACCTCGTCCTCACAACCGTGTTTTTCACCTCGGCTACCTTTGGTACCTTACATCCAACCTCAGGCTCCTCCTCAGCTCTGAACCTGCTGGTGTCCGAGTTCTACACGATGGTGCCTTCTGCCCTGAACCCCCTCATCTACAGCTTGAGGAACAGGGACGTGAAGATGGCGATTGGGAGGGTCCTTGTTGGGAGTCTTTTCTCCAGCGATAGAAAATTTCACTTCACGCTCTGACCCTGTTATTTCTCTCCCCGTGGATTGACTCTATACAGACTTGGGCGGCCTGCAAAGATCTGAGATATATGTTGTCAGAGACTTTTCCTGGCTGCCTATTATCAATAGCTTTGACTAGTTTGGTAGAAGAGTTTTTATCCAGCTGTTCTTGACTGGTATTTAAATCTAATTCCCATGCGCGGGGACAGATTACTGCACTTGGATTCACCCCCTTTATTCATCACCATCAGAGGGTAGAGCCCGGGCCCAGGAGTCTGAAAGATCTGGGTTCTATTCCTGGCTCTGCCACTTGTCTGCTTTGTGACATTGGGCAAGTCACCTCACATCTCTGAGCCTCAATTCCCTAATCTCTAAAATGGGGATGAATACTGTGGGCCCCATGTGGGACATGGACTGTGTCCAACCTGATTAGCTTGTATCTACCCCAGTGGTTAATACAGTGCCTGGTACATAGTAAGAGCTTAACAAATTAAAGAAAATTGAAGAGGTAGCTACTGAAGGGTGTTTTAGGTTTAGACTTAATTTTGAATCCCAAATCTGCCCCAGAAGCCAGGAGCAGGAGAAGAGGTTGAATTTTTCCAACCACTATTAAGTGCTCTCAGTTGTCACTAAATAAAAACGATTATGATTTCTCCTCCTACTCTTACTGTTGCAACTATTGTTATTTATTGTTTAATATACTTCAATATGTAAGTATTAATTCAATCAATCAAATAGAAGTACAACAGAAGGCCAAGATACATTCTTTGCACACAAGGAGCTTACACTTTTCAAAAACGTTACAGGTGCCTGCGACCTCCAGTCATTCAGTGTTAAAACTGGAATGAGATCTTGGGGTCCTTGTCTTTTTGTATTTGCCAAGCCAATCTGAATATTGGATTCAACCATGACTAAGCAAATGAGCTAGGGTGACTATTCTCCCTACCACGATATCTCTCCAATCCTCAGAGTTGAAACAGAAAGCTATTACTAATCATGGAAAGAGAACGATGAGTCCGTTGAGGTTGTTCTAGGAAGGAGTCCCAGAGTGAGGACCACGTGGGACTGGGCGGTTATTTAGGTTGTGGGGGCCGGGGCCACGGAGAACCCACGATCTCGGCCTTCGAGAATCCTGGACAATCAGCTGTCTCAGCGGAGCCCCGGGCCCGGCTTCCCACGGGGAATACCCCAGGAAATAACCCGGCTGTCATCCGAGGGGACGGCACAGCCAGCCAGAGAGCCGATAGGGGGAGGAAGGATCCTGACAGCCCCCACCCCTCACCCAGACCTTCCTGCCACCCCCACCAGTGTCCAGGACTGACGAGATGAAGTGAGCTTCTCTTTCAGGCGAAGTCAGTGCACCCCAGCCCAGGACAGGACCGGTGACTCCGGAGAGGAGTAGGGGAAAGGTGAGGATCAGGGAAGGGAAATTTCAATGTAAGCCTAGAATAAGAGGATCAGAGTTGGAATTCCTCCTATTCTTTCACTTTACTTCTCTGAGGAGAGATGAACCATTCCAGCTAGTACCCCCACCAGGGCCAGATGAGGGGGCGTGGATCTTTGTGAGTGAGGGCAACTCAGCCACCAATCAGTTGTCAATGGAAAGAGCCAAGTTCTGATACTCAGAAGACCCCCATCTCTGCCACTGGCCTACTGTGTGACCTCGGGAAAGCCGCTTAATTTCTCTGTGCTCCAGTTTCCTTATCTGCTAAGTGCTCACTACAGTGCCTAATACCCGGTAAGTGCTCACCAGATATCGTTGACTGATTCAACACTGTGGGCAGAGATCCAATAATCCATTACATTGTAAACTCCTCAAAGACAAGGATATCATTTTTGCGCTCCTTCTCTCTTAGACTGTAAGCCTCAGGCAGACCAGATACTGTGTCCAACGTACCTATCCCAGTGCTTGGCATACAGTAGGAGCAAAATGGAGATTCAACATCAGTTCCCCTCATACTGAGAATGGGGCCCTAAAAGCGACCTGATTATCTTGTATCTACCCCAGAACTTAGCATAATGCTTGACACATAGTACGCACTTAACAAATACCACAATTATTGTTATTATATTATCTATATCATGCATTAATATATATTCTTGTTATAGTGCTTATAAAATACTCTAAGTATCTTACTGATTTACAAATTGTAAAGTAAGGAAAAGGGGCAGGTTTGAGCCTGGGGTGAGGGATAGGAATAAACTGGTCTCAAGACTGAGAGCTCATTGTAGATAGGGAAAACATCTACCAATTCAGTTGCATTGTCCTCATCCAAGCGCTCAGTATAGTGCTCTGCACACAGTAAGCACTCAATAAATACTATCGACCCATTGAGTGTGGGCAGGGACTGTGTCTAGCAACTCCGTTGTATTCTCCCAGCCACTTAGTTCAGTGCTCTGCACACAGTAAGCGCTCAGTAAATACCCTTGATTGGGGGCAGGGAAGTTGTCTGCCAACCATGTTGTATTGTACTCTCCCAAGTGCTTAGTACAGTGTTCTGCACTGTAAATGCTCAATAATTATCATTGATTGATTAAGGTTGTCTTCTGGTTTATTCATTTGTTTTATTTTGTTAATATGTTTTGTTTTGTTTTCTGTCTCCCCCTTCTAGACTGTGAGCCCACTGTTGGGTAGGGACCGTCTCTATATGTTGCCAACTTGTACTTCCCAAGCGCTTAGTACAGTGCTCTGCACATAGTAAGTGCTCCATAAATGCGATTGATTGATTGATTGATTGATTCTGGTTTAAGACTGGTTGAGGGATAAGGAAGAAGTCATAATTAAGTGTTGGCCTGTGGGAAGCATAGGACCAGTACTGACATGTTCCATGCCTACAAAGAGCTGAGACTGATCAATTAATTAATCAATGACATTTACTGAGCGCTAACCGGGGGCAGATCACTGTTCTAAGCACTTGGGAGAATACAGTAGAGCAGAGCTGGTAGACATGTTACCTTCACGCTTAGAACAGTGCTTTGCATATAGTAAACGCTTAATAAATGCCATAAAAATGCTTACGGTCAGCGTGGCTCAGTGGAAAGAGCACGGACTTTGGAGTCAGAGGTCATGGGTTCAAATCCAGGCTCTGCCAGTTGTCAGTTGTGTGACTTTGGACAAGTCACTTAACTTCTCTGGGCCTCAGTTCCCTGATCTGTTAAATGGCGATTAAGACTGTGAGCCCCATGTGGGACAACCTGATCACCTTGTATCCCCCAACGCTTAGAACAGTGCTTTGCACATAGTAAGTGCTTAACAAGTACCATCAAAGGCGGGAGACAGACATTAATAATAGTAAAGGAAAGGGGAGATAGACATAAAAGTATTTACAGCAGAGCAATCTAGAGAGTTGGCTGTGCAATAGAGTAAAACAATACACATGCCAAGGAGGAGTAGCAGTCTGTCCACGATGGGTAGAGATGGTGGATGGATTTCTCTGCCTGAGAGTTAACTGGGAAAAGCTCACTGGAGGAGAAGGGCTTTTGCGCGGGAATTGGAACGTGGACGGACTGTGGTCTGTCAGGAGGAGCAGCATGATGGAGTGGATAAACCACGGGTCTGGGAGTCAGAAGGTCATGGGTTCTAATCCCGGATCCGCTACTTGTTTGCTGCGTGACCTTGGGCAAGTCACTTCACTTCTCTGGTCCTCAGTTACCTCATCTGGAAAATGGAGGTTGAGACTCTGAGCCCAGCGTGAGACCAGCCCGATTTGTACAGTGACTCACACATAGTAAGCGCTTAACACATACTGAAATTATTGTTTGAAGGGGTGGGAGTTCTAAACTGGGGGAACAGTCCGAGAGAGGGGAGAGACGTGGGAGTAATGAGAGTGAGGCAGAGCTAGAAGATTGGCCAGGGATGAATTATTCATTCATTCATTCATTCAATCAATCATATTTATTGAGCGCTTACTGTGTACTAAGTGCTTGGGAAGTACAAGTCCTCAACATCTAGAGGCAGTATTTACCCAACAACGGGCTCTAGAAGGGAAAGACTTAGAAGAATATGTAAGGGAATAGTAGGTGAGGCAAATAGATACGAAAGATAAAGGAACTATTGAATAGGAATAAAGGGATAGGAAGAGATTCGACTAGTACATCATGATAATAATAATGATAGTAACGGTATCTTACTAAACGGTATCTTACTAAAAAAACGGTATTTTAAGCACATAATACGTGGTAAGCACTATGCTAAATGCTGGGGTAGATACAAGTTAATCAGGCCTCTCATGGACCCCACAGTCTAAATAGGAGGGGGAACAGGTACTGAATCGCCATTTTACAAATGTAGGAACTAAGGCCCAGAGAAATGAAGTGATTTGCTCAAAGTCACACAGCAGGTAAATGGCAGAGCGGGGATTAAAAGCCAGATCCTCTGTTTCCCTGGCTCTTTCCTCCAGGCTGTGCTGCGTCTCAAATGATGTGGAATTATGTGACTACAATCCTTGCAGATATTTGCAAGTGCAATAGACACCTAGGAGACAGGAATGGTTTCTGTGCTGGCCTGATCAGAGGCAGTTGAACTGAGGAGGATGAACAGTGTAATTAGCTTCTAGCTACCCTAGAACCTAATGTAGTGCTTGGTACGTAGTAAGAACTTAACAAATACCATGAAAAACGCAACCAACCCAAAGATTTTCTCCTCCTCTGTACACTTTTCTCTGAATCATTCTCGTCCGCATTTGAATCTACTTCTCTTTTCTAAATGTCCTTAAGCAGTCAGTGTCAATTCCCAGAAAATGACCAATATCACCGTGAAGACAGAATTCCTGCTCCTGGGATTCTCAGACGTCCGGGAGCTGCAGCTGGTGCACGCAGCGCTGTTCCTTCTTGTCTATCTGGCGGCCCTGACGGGGAATCTCATCATCATCGCTGTCACCGCCCTCGACCGGCGCCTCCACACCCCCATGTACTTCCTTCTCAGGAACCTGTCCATCCTCGACCTCAGCCTCATATCCACCATCGTCCCCAAGTCCATCCACAACTCCTTGACCAATAATAACTTCATCTCCTTCCTAGGCTGCATCGCTCAGCTCTTTCTGTGGATCTGGTTTGCAGTTTCTGAGTTTTTCGTCCTCACGGCGATGTCCTACGACCGCTACGCCGCCATCTGCCTCCCCCTGCGCTACGAGGTCATCATGGATCGAGGGGCCTGTGGGAAGATGGCCGCCGCCTCCTGGCTCGGCGGAGGACTGATTGGAGTCTTGTTTTCAACTTCGACTTTCTCCATGTCCTTCTGCGGGTACAACATTATCCCGCAGTTCTTCTGTGACGTCCCCGCTCTGCTGAAGATCTCCTGCTCCGAGAAACGCGTTGCCGCGGACGTGGGCGTGGCCATAGGGGTAGTAGTTGCCGTCGTCTTCTTCGTCTTAATCGTCGTCTCTTACATCCGCATTTTCTGGGCCGTGCTGAGGATGCCGGCCGCCGAGGGACGGGCCAAAGCCTTCTCCACCTGCCTGCCCCATCTCGCCGTCGTCATTGCTTTTTTCTATACCGGGTCTTCCGCCTACCTCAAACCGCCCTCGGAATCCCCCTCGACGCTGGATCTGCTGCCGTCCACGTTCTACACCGTGGTGCCCCCCACCCTCAACCCCCTCATCTACAGCCTGAGGAATAAAGATGTGAAGTCTGCCCTGGGAAGGGTCCTAAAGAGTTCACTCTCCCAGCTCCCTTTCTGGCATAAAATGCCGTGCCAATGATCACAGACGTCATCAGAGGGACCGTCCACGGATTTGTCCAGATTTACAGCTGTCTTCCGGCTCTAAAGACAAGTTCCATAAGGGAAGGTTTCCTGATGCGAGCTGCTGTGGCTGAGAAGGCCCTTCTTCATGATCAGGATTTAGAGATCTTCTCTCGATCCCTGTTAGATTTGCATGGGAGAAATGCAAGGTACCCAATAAGCACTCAATAAATACGATGGACTGAATGAATGAATGATTATTTCTTCCCGATCCATTCGTTTCCTAGCAACCACCTGCACACGGCAGTCCCCTCAGATGCTTAAAAATGAACACCCCTAGTCTGAATCTCAATCAACGAATCAGGAATATTTATTGAGTGGTTACTCTGTGCGGAGCACTATATTACCCTCATGGAAAAGTCTTATGATAGAGATGGTAGGAGTGAGTCCTGCTCTCAGAGAGTTTGTAATCTAGTGGTGGACTTAAACACTAAAATAAAATGCAGGTGGGGAAAAGCCAAACAGTATAATAATACGTATATAAGAACAATGAGGGAGATTTTCGGTATCCAAGTACTTAGAGTGACAGGGAAGCACTGATGTGGTAATTAGGGTAGGGGCGGGGAAGGCAAAAGGGATTGTGTGGGAAAGTAACAACGGTTAATCAAAGAGATGAGAATAAGTCATCGTGAGCAGATTAAATCGAGAGTAGTAAAATGTGGTTGTTGGGATGTCGTGGGGAAGGCAGAGGATGAATTGTGGAGAAAGAACCGATGATCAGAAGTTCCTGCAGACCGGAATGGATAGCCAGTGAGAATTTCACGGGGTTGGAGAGAGAGATATGCAGTCCGATGTTTCAGAAACAATGAACCAAACAACAGGACTTGGTATGAACCGGAGAGGTGAGAAACTGGTGGCAGGGAAGTCGGCAAGGAGGCTGATGCAGTTGTCGAGAGGGGACACTACCAGTTTGGATGGAGAAGGAAGGGCAGATTATGGAGATATTGTGGGGGAAGAATTGGGAGGGGAGAGAGAAAGAGAGAGAGAGAGAGAGAGAGAGAGAGAGACAGAGACAGAGAGAGAGAGAGAGAGAGAGAGAGAGAGAGATTAGGAGGAAATCAATCAACCAGTCAACGAAGAAGGGGACCCAAAACTGAACCTTGAGTGATTCCCAGGATTACAATATGGGAGGCCGAGGAAGACCCAACTAGCAAAGATGGAGAAGAACTGGGGGAGGACTGAGGATTATTTTCCACTTTCCTAATAATAATAATAATAATGGCATTTGTTAAGCTCTTACTATGTGCCAAGCACTGTTCTGAACGCTGAGGGGGGATACAAGTTAATCAGCTTGTCCCACGTGGGACTCACAGTCTTCATCCCCATTTTTCATATGAGGTAACTGAGGCCCAGAGAAGTTAAGTGACTTGCCCAAAGTTACACAGCTGACGAGTGATAGAGTTGCGATTAGAACCCATAACCTCTGATTCCCAAGCCTGGGCTCTATCCACTGAGATACGCTACTTTTCCCAGCTTCCTCCCTCGGACTTGGCCGATGTCATCAGGTCAGTGATAGACATCCCGAGCAAAAGAGCTTTGGCAGGGTGCGGCTGGTAAGCCTGGGATCCCAGCCTCATTACTCTCCTCAAGGATAAGCAGCGTGGCTTACTGGAAAGAGCCCGGGCTTGGGAGTCAGAAGTCGTGGGTTCTAATCCCAACTCCGCCACTTGTCAGCTGTGTGACTTTGGGCAAGTCACTTAACGTCTCTCGAGAAGCAGCATGGCTCAGTGGAAAGAGCCCGGGCTTTGGAGTCAGAGGTCATGGGTTCGAATCCAGGCTCCACCACATGTCTGCTGTTTGACCTTGGACAAGTCACTTAGCTTCTCTGAGCCTTAGTTACCTCATCTGTAAAATGGGGTTGAAGACTGGGAGCCCCACGTGGGACAACCTGATCACCTTGTATTCCCCCACAGCGTTTAGAAGAGTGCTTTGCACGTAGTTAGCACTTAACAAATGCCATCATTATTATTCTCTGGTCCCCAGTTACCTCATCTGTAAAATGGGAGTGAAGACTGTGAGCCCCAAGTGTGAGAAGCTGATGACCTCGTATCTACCTCAGCGTTTTGAACAGTGCTCGGCACAAAGTAGGTGGTTAACAAATACCATCTTTATTAATATTATTATTATGAGTTACCATTCAGGTCCACCTTTGGAGTGATCATTAGCTCGTTGCCGTCATTCTAGGAAGGTGTCCCAGAGTGGGAACCACGTGGGAATGAGCAGTAATTTAGGTTGTGAGGGCCGGAACCACAGGGAGACCACGATCCCGGCCTTCTGAGATTCCCGGACGGTCATCCGTCTCAGTGGAGTCCCGGGCCCGTCCTCCCAAGGGGAATCCCTCAGGAAATAACCCTGCCAACGCCTAAGGGAACGGCGCAGCCAGCCGGAGAGCCAAGACGGGGAGGGAGGATCCTGACAGTCCCCACGCCTCGCCCAGACCTTCCTGTCACCGCCACCAGCTTCCAGGACCGACGAGATGGAGTGAGCCTCTCTCAGCAAAGTTCGATGCTCCCCAGCCCAGGATGGGCCCGGTGACTCCGGAACGAAGCAGGGGAAAGGTGAGGGGCAGAGAAGGGAAATTTCAATTATCAGACCAGGAAATAACAGGAATTCTCCTGTTCTTTCTCAGTAATAATGCTTGTGGTGTTTGTTAAGTGCTTACCATGTGCCAAACACCATACTCAGTGCAGGAGTAGATTCGTTATAATCGGATTGGACAGTGTCCCCATCCTACATGGGGATCATCGTCTTAAACCTCATTTTACAGATGAGGCAACCAAGGAAGAGAAAAATTAAGTGACTTGACTGAGGTCGCCCAGCAAGGAAGTGGCAGAGCAGGTATTAAGACCAAGGTCCCCTAGTCTCCCAGGACCATCCACTTTCCACTTAGCTGTGTGGCTTCTCCAATTATTTAGAATTCTGTGACCGCAATCCTTGCAGATGTGTGCTAATGGAATAGGCTTCAAGGAGTCAAAAATGGTTTCAGTGCCAACCCGAACCAGGGCAGGTTGATTGGAGGAGATGAACAAGCTGATTAGCTACTATTCATTCATTCATGCATTCATTCAATCGTATTTATTGAACGCTTACTGTGTGTACAGCGCTGTACTAAGCGCTAGGGAAGTACAAGTCGGCAACATCTAGACACGGTCCTTATCCAACAACGGGCTCAAAGTCTAGAAGGGGGAGACAGACAACAAAACAAAACATGTAAACTGTTGTCAAAATTGTCAGAATAAATAGAATTATAGCTATATGCACATAATGAGAAGCAGCGTTGCTCAGTGGAAAGAGCACGGGCTTTGGAGTCAGAGGTCAGGGCTTCAAATCCAGGCTCCGCCAAATGTCAGCTGTGTGACTTTGGGCAAGTCACTTAACTTCTCTATGCTTCAGTGACCTCACCTGTAAAATGGGAATTAAGACTGTGAGCCCCCTGTGGGATAACCTGATCACCTTGTAACCACCCCAGCGCTTAGAACAGTGATTTGCACATAGTAAGCGCTTGATAAATGGCATCATCATTATTATTAACAAAATAAATAGAATATTAAATATGTACAAGTAAACTGAATAGAGTAAAAAAATCTGTACAAATATATACAAGTGCTGTGGGGACGGGAAGAAGGTAGAGCAGAGAGGGCGATGGGGAGGAGGAGAGGAAAAAGGGGGCCCAGTCTGGGAAGGCCTCCTGGAGGAGGTGAGCTCTCAGTAGGGCTTTGAAGGGAGGAAGAGAATTAGCTTGGCAGATGTACAGAGGGAGGGCATTCCAGGCGAAGGGAAGGATGTGGGCCGGGGTGGACTGCGGGACGGGCGAGAACGACGCCCAGTGAGGAGGTTAGTGGCGGCAGAGGAGTGGAGGATGCGGGCTGGGCTGTAGAGGGAGAGAAGGGAGGTGAGGTAGGAGGGGGCGAGGTGATGGAGATCCTTGAAGTCTTGAAGCCGAGAGTGAGGTGTTCTATCTATTCCAGTGTTTAGTACAGTGTCTGCCACATAGTGAGCATGTAAAATTACCATAGAAAGCACCCGAGATTCCCTCCAACCCAAAGATTTTCTCCTCTCCTGTGCACTTCTCTCTGGCATATTATTCTCATCCCTATCTTTTCTAAATGTCCTTAGGCAGTCAACGTCAATTCCCAGAAAATGACCAGTGTCACCATGAAGATAGAATTCCTGCTTCTGGGATTCTCAAAGGTCCGGGAGCTGCAGTTGGTCCACGCTGTGCTGTTCCTCCTGGTCTACCTGGCGGCCCTGACGGGGAATCTCCTCATCATCACCATCACCGCCCTCGACCGGCACCTCCATTACCCCCATGTACTTCTTCGTCAGGAACCTGTCCGTCCTCGACCTCGGCCTCATCTCCGTCATCTTCCCCAAGTCCATCCACAACTCCTTTACCAATAATAACTCCATCTCCTTCCTAGGCTGCATCGCTCAGCTCTTTCTGTGGATCTCGTTTGCGGGTTCTGAGTATTTCGTCCTCACAGTGATGTCCTACGACCGCTACGCCACCATCTGCCTCCCTCTGCGCTACGAGGTCATCATGGATCGAGGGGTCTGTGGGAATATGGCCGCTGCGTCCTGGCTCGACGGAGGACTGATTGGGGCCTTGTTTTCAGCTTCGACAGTCTCCATGTCTTTCTGTTGGTACAGCGTCATCCCCCAGTTCAGTGACGTCCCCGCTCTGCTGAAGATCTCCTGCTCCGAGGAACACGTCGCCACGGGCGTGAGCATGACCACAGGGGTAGTGGTAGCCGTCGTCTGCATCGTTTTCATCGTTGTCTCGTACATCCACATTTTCTGGGCCATGCTGAGGATGCCGGCCGATGAGGGACGGGCCAAAGCCTTCTCCACCTGCCTGCCCCATCTCGCCATCTTCATTGTTTCTTTCTCTACTGCGTCTTCCGCCTACCTCAATCCGCCCTCGGAATCCCCGTCGACGCTGGATCTCTACACCGTGGTGCCCCCCATCCTCAACCCCCTCATCTACAGCCTGAGGAATAAAGATGTGAAGTCTGCCCTGGGGAGAGTCCTAAAGGGTTCACTCTCCCAGCTCCCTCTATGGCATAAAATGTCGTGCCAATGATCCCTGCCGTCGTCAGAGGGACTGTCCACGGATTTGTCCAGATTTACAGCCGTCCTCCAGCTCTAAACACAGAGTTCCCAAAGGGAAGGTTTCCTGATGCGAACTGCTGTGGCTGAGAAGGCCCTTCTTCATGATCAGGATTTAGAGATCTTCTCTCGATCCCTGTTAGATTTACATGGGAGAAATGCAAGGTACCCAATAAGCACTCAATAAATACGATGGACTGAATGAATGAATGATTATTTCTTCCCGATCCACTCGTTTCCTAGCAACCACCTGCACACGACAGTCCCCTCAGATGCTTAAAAATGAACACCCCTAGTCTGAATCTCAATCAACCAATCAGGAGTATTTATTGAGTGGTTACTCTGTGCGGAGCACACTACTAAGCTCATGGAAAATTGTGGTAGAGTTGGTAGGAGTGAGTCCTGCTCTCAGAGAGTTTATAATCTAGTGGTGGACTTAAACACTAAAATAAAATGCAGGTGCGTAAAAGCAAAACAGTATAATGATGCGTATATAAGAACAATGAGGGGGATTTTTGGTATCCAAGCGCTTAGGGTGGCAGGGAAGTACTGATGTGGTAGTTGGGGTAGGGGCGGGGCAGGCAAAAGGGAATGTGTAGGAAAGCAACAGGTAATGAAAGAGATGAGAATAAGTCACCGTGAGCAGATTAAATGGAGAGTAGTAAAGTGTGGTTGTTGGGATGTCGTGGGGGAGGCAGAGAATGAATTGTGGAGAAAGAACCGATGATCAGAAGTTCCTGCAGACGGGAATGGACAGCCAGTGAGAATTCCACGGGGTTGGAGAGAGAGATGTGCGGTCTGATGTTTCAGAAACAATGATCCAAACAACATGGCTTGATATGAACCACAGAGATGAGAAACTGGTTGCAGGGAGGTCGGCGAGGAGGCTGATGCAGTAGTCACGAGGGGACACGACCAGTGTTCGCTCCAGCATAAAGCCAGTTTGGATGGAGAAGGAAGGACAGATTATGGAGATACGGTGGGGGAAGAATTGAGAGGGGAGAAAGGGAGAGAGAGTGATTGGGAGGAAATCAATCAACCAGTCAACGAAGAAGGGGACCCAAAACTGAACCTTGAGGGACTCCCAGGGTTACAGTATGGGAAGCCGAGGAAGACCCAACCAGCAAAGATGGAGAAGAACTGGGGGAGGACTGAGGATTATTTTCCACTTTCCTAATAGTAATGATAACGATGGCATTTGCTAAGCGCTTACTATGTGCCAAATACTGTTCTAAGCGCTGAGAGGGAATACAAGGTAATCAGGTTGTCCCACGTGGGGCTCACAGTCTTCATCCCTATTTTCCAGATGAGGTAACTGAGGCCCAGAGAAGTTACGTGACTTGCCCAAAGTCACACAGCTGACGAGTGGCGGAGTTGCGATTAGAACCCATGACCTCTGACTCCCAAGTCCGGTCTCTATCCACTAAGCTACGCCGCTTTTTCTAGCTTCCTCTCTCGGACTTGGCCGATAACACCAGGTCAGTGATAGACATCCCAAGCAAACAGCTTTGGCAGGGTGCGGCTGGTAAGCCTGGGATCCCAGGCTCATTTTTTTCCTAATGGATAAACAGCATGGCTTATTGGAAAGAGCCCGGATTTGGGAGTTAGAGCTCGTGGATTCTAATCCCAACCCCGCCACTCGTCAGCTGTGTAACTTTGGGCAACTCACTTAACTTCTCTGGGCCTCCGTTACCTCATCTGTAAAATGGGGATGAAGACTGTGAGCCCCACGTGGGACAACCTGATCACCTTGTATCTACTAGAGCGCTTAGAACAGTTCCTGGCACTTAGTAAGTGCTTAACAAATGCCATCCTTATTAATATCATTATTATGCGTTTCATTTCAGGTCAACCCGTGGAGCGATCATTAGTTCATTGACGTCATCCTAGGAAGTCGTCCCAAAGGGGGAACCACATGGGAATGGCAGTTATTTAGGTTGTGAGAGTCGGGACCACACGTAGACCACGACCCCCGTCTTCCGAGATTCCCGGACGGTCAGCCATCTCAGCGGAGCCCCGGGCCCGTCTTCCCAAGGGGAATCCCCCAGGAAATAACCCGGCCATCGCCTGAGGGGACGGCGCAGCCGGCTGGAGAGCTGAGACGGGGAGGGAGGATCCTGACTGCCCCCACGCCTCGCCCAGACCTTCCTGTCACCGCCACTCGTGTCCAGGACCGACGGGATGGAGTGAGCATCTCTCTCAGTAGAGTTCGATGCTCCCTAGCCCAGGACGGGCCCGGTGACTGCGGAAAGAAGCAGGGTAAAGGTGAGGGGCAGGGAAGCAAATTTCAATATCAGCTCAGGAAATAACTGGAATTTTCCTATTATTTCTTAATAATGATAATTGTGGTGTTTGTTAAGTGCTTACTATGTGCCAAACACCATACACAGTGCTGGAGTAGATATGATATAATCGGATTGGACAGTGTCCGCGTCCTACATGGGGCTCATCGTCTTAAACCTCATTTTACAGATGAGGCAACCGAGGAAGAGACAATTTAAGTGACTTGTCCGAGGTCGCCCAGCAGGTAAGTGGCGGAACAGGGATTAAGACCAAGGTCCCCTAGTCCCCCAAGACCATTCTCTTTCGTCTTTGCTGTGCTGCTTCTCCAATTATTTAGAATTATGTGACCACAATCCTTGCAGATGTCTGCAAATGGAATAAGCTTCTAGCAGTCAGGAATGGTTTCAATGCCGTCCTGTACCAGGGCAGGTTGATTGGAGGAGATGAACAACCTGATTTGCTACTATTCATTCATTCATTCAATCGTATTTATTAAGCACTTACTGTGTGTAGAGCACTGGACTAAGCTCTTGGGAAGTACAAGTAGGCAACATCTAGAGAGGGCCCTTACCCAACAACGGGCTCACAGTCTAGAAGGAGGAGACAGACAACAAAATGGGATGTGTAGACCGGTGTCAAATTGGTCAGAATAAATAGAATTATAGCTATATTCACATCATTAACAAACTAAATAGAACATTAAATATGTACAAGTAAAACAGAGTAATAAATCTGTTCAAATATGTACACGTGCTGTGGGGAGGGGAAGGAGGTAGAGCAGGGGGGATGGGGAGGAAGAGAAGAAAAAGGGGGCTCAGTCTGGGAAGGCCTCCTGGAGGAGGTGAGCTCTCAGTAGGGCTTTGAAGGGAGGAAGAGAGCTAGCTTGGCGGATGTAGGGAGGGAGGGCATTCCAGGCGAAGGGAAGGATGTGGGCCAGGGTGGACTGCGGGACGGGCGAGAACGAGGCCCAGTGAGGAGGATAGCAGCGGCAGTGGAAGATGCGGGCTGGGCTGTAGAGGGAGAGAAGGAAGGTGAGGTAGGAGGGGGCGAGGTGATGGAGATCCTTGAAGTCTTGAAGCCGGGAGTGAGGAGTTCTATCTATTCCAGTGTTTAGTACGGTGTCTGGCACATAGTGAGCATGAAAAAATACCATAAAAAGCGCCCGAGATTCCCTCCAACCCAAAGGTTTTCTCCTCTACTGTGCACTTTTCTCTGGCATATTATTCTCTTCCCTATCTTTTCTAATTGTCCTTAGGCAGTCAACGCCAATTCCCAGAAAATGACCAAGGTCACCGTGAAGATGGAATTCCTGCTCCTGGGATTCTCGGACGTCCGGGAGCTGCAGCTGGCTCACGCTGCGCTGTTCTTCTTGGTCTACCTAGCGACCCTGACGGGGAATCTCCTCATCGTCACCATCACCGCCCTCGACTGGCGCCTCCACACCCGCCATGCACTTCTTCCTCAGGAACCTGTCCGTCATTGACCTCTGCTACATCTCTGTCACCGTCCCCAAATCAATCCACAACTCCTTTACCAACAATGACTCCAACTCCTTCCTAGGCTGCTTCACTCAGCTTTTTCTGTGGATCTCGTTTGCCGGTGGGTTCTGAGTATTTCATCCTCACTGCGATGTCCTACGACCGCTACGCCGCCATCTGCCTCCCCATGCGCTACGAGGTCATCATGGATCGAGGGGACTGTGAGAAGATGGCCGCCGCCTCCTGGATGGGCGGAGGACTGTCTGGGGCCTTGCGTTCAGTTTCGACCTGCTCCATGTCTTTCTGCGGGTACAGCGTCATGCCCCAGTTGTTCTGTGACGTCCCCGCTCTGCTGAAGATCTCCCATTCCGAGAACCACGTGGCTGCGTACGTAAGCGTGGCCATAGGGGTAGTGGTTGCCGTCGTCTGCCTCGTGTTCATCGTTGTCTTGTATATCCACATTTTTTGGGCGTGTTGAGGATGCCGGCCACCGAAGGCCGGGCCAAAACCTTCTCCACATCTCTGCCTCACCTCGGCATCCTCTCTGCGGGGGTATTTGTCCACATCAAGCCCCTCTCAGACTCCTCCTCAATCGTGGATCTTCTGGTGTTGTCCCGAGGTGACCCTTGGGTACCAGCCATCTCAAGGTCAAAAGCTACCTCGTGACCACCTAAGCCAGCAGGCGGAACTCGGAAGTGAGGGTGGGATACCGCCCCCACGACCAAATCTGCTAGATTGACAGCCCAAGCTGGGAATACAGAAGGCGGCCCTCGCCCCCGTGCCAATCAAATTAGGTATGGAGGAGGGGGGAGGGCAGAGATTGGATAGACTGAGGCCGGAAGCTGGAATGGCCTAGGGGCACAGGCAATAAATACCTGTCGCCTCTGACCTTCGGGGTCAGAACACCAGGACACGCAGCAGCAGGAGCAGCCGCTGCAGCAGCAGCAGCCCACGTGTCTCTCCCTGCCCAGAAGGCCAGATGCCTGCTCTACAACCAGAACCAGGCCAGGCAAGGGCCGCGGGATGGGTGAGTGTCTCGTAGGTGGGACCCAGGAACCCCGCTGCTGATGGGAATTATGAGTGGATTCCTCCAATGTAGGGAGAGCACATTGTGAGAGCTAGCCGCCCACCACGTGAGCGGGTAATGCAATGAATTCTTCCCATGTGGGAAAGTAAGTGGATTCTTCCCGAGTGGGAAGTGCACATGGGTGAGAGCTAGCCGCCTCACCCACGCGCGATTAACGCATGATTGTGTTCCTCCCGTGTAGGGAAGCTCTAATATTACTAATTGATTATAATCCTCCCGAAAGGGAAGCTCAATCCATTGCGCCTAAACACTTACATAAATTCAATTCGCCTCGCGGAATAAATTTTATATAAAACTCAGGCTTTCCGTCCCCGGCCTCTCTCTCTCTCTCGCCTCGCCGATCACTGAACGAACCCGTCCCCGGACGAAGGGTGACAGGTGTCCGTGTTCTACACGGTGGTGCCCCCCGCCCTGAACCTCCTCATATACAGCATGAGGGACCGGGATTTCCTTCTTGCCAAATCCAATGGCTCCTACTCTATCCTAATCCTCCTCAACCTCTCAGCTGCCTTTGACACTGTGGACCACCCCCTTCTCCTCAACACGCTATCCAACCTTGGCATCACAGACTCCATCCTCTCCTGATTCTCCTTTTAACTCTCCGGCCGTTCATTCTCAGTCTCCTTTGCGGGCTCCTCCTCCCCCTCCCATCCCCTTACTGTAGGGGTTCCTCAAGCGACAGTTCTTGGTCTCCTTCTGTTCTCTACACTCACTCCCTTGGTGAACTCATTCGCTCCCACGGCTTCAACTATCATCTCTACACTGATGACACCCAAATCTACATCTCTGCCCCTGCTCTCCCTCCCTCCCTTCAGGCTCGTGTCTCCTCCTGCACTCAGGACATCTCCATCTGGATGTCTGCCCGCCATCTGAAACTCAGTTTGTCCAAGACTGAACTCCTTTTCTTCCCTCCCAAACCCTTCCCTCTCCCTGACTTTCCCGTCACTGTTGACGGCACTATCATCCTACCCATCTTACAAGCCCACAACCTTGGTGTCATCCTCGACTCTGCTCTCTCTTTCACTCCTCACATCCAAACCGTCACCAAAACCTGCCGGTTTCACCTCCATAACATCGACAAGATCTGCCCTTTCCTCTCCATCAAAACAGTTACTTAGCTGGTTCAATCTCTCATCCTAGACCGAGTGGATTACTGCATCAGCCTCCTCTCTGATCTCCCGTCCTCCTGTCTCTCCCCACTTCAGTCTATACTTCACTCTGCTGCCCGGATCATCTTTGTTCAGAAACGCTCTGGGCATCTTACTCCCCTCCTCAAAAATCTCCAGTGACTTCCAGTCAATCTACGCATCAGGCAAAAATTCCTCACTCTGGGCTTCAAGGCTCTCCATCACCTCGCCCACTCCTACCTCCCTTCTCTCCTTCTACAGCCCAGCCCGCACCCTCCGCTCCTCTGCCGCTAACCTCCTCACTGTACCTCTTCTCACCTGTCCCTCCGTCTACCCCCACCCACGTCCTATCCCCGGTCTGGAATGCCCTCCCTCCACACATCCGCCAAGCCTGCTCTCTTCCTCCCTTCAAAGCCCTACTGAGAGCTCACCTCCTCCAAGAGGCCTTCCCAGACTGAACCCCCTTTTTCCTCTCCTCCTTCGCCTCCCCAAAGCACATGTATATATGTTTGTACAGATTTATTACTCTATTTATTTTACTTGTACATATTTACTATTCCATTTATTTTGTTAATGATGTGGGTCTAGCTTGAATTCTATTTGTTCTGACATCTCGACACCTGTCCAGCCCACTGTTGGGTAGGGACCGTCTCTATATGTTGCCAATTTGTACTTCCCAAGCGCTTAGTACAGTGCTCTGCACACAGAAAGGACTCTATCAATACAATGTCCACTTGTTTTGTTTTGTTGTCTGTCTCCCCTTTCTAGACTCTGAGCCCATTGTTGGGTAGGGACCATCTCTATATGTTGCCAACTTGTACTTCCCAAACGCTTAGTAGACTGCTGTGCACACAATAAGAGCTCAATAAACACGAATGAATGAATGAATGAAGGCTGCCGTGGCCAGGATCCTACAAGGTTCACTCCCCTGGCCTCCGCTCTGGGACAAAATGTCTACTTCCTTGTGTAAATCATCTCACCCCACCACTTAACCAAGGCATTGCCCTTGGACCTAGCCAGATACCTAGCTGTCCTACAGGGTTCACAGAAAACGCTGGAGGTTGATGAATTGTCAAAGTCTGGGAGGGAGGCTGCTAAGACTGAAGTAGGACTGACAATCCAGTTTTGAGGAGGCATCATGGCCTAAAGGAAGGGGAGTCCCTGTAGACTGTTAGCTCACTGTGGGCAGGGAATGCGTTTAACAACTCTGTTGTACCGAACTCACCCAAGTGCTTAGTACAGTAAAAACAAGTTCGGTGGCGGTTCTAATCTCTGCTCTGCCACTTTTCTTCTGTGTGAACTTGGGCGAGTCTCTTAACTTCTCCATGCCTCAGTTACTTCATCTGTAAAATGGTAAATAAGACCATGAGCCCCACGTGGGACATCTCGATTATTTTGTATCTACCCCAGTGCTTAGAACAGTGCTTGGTACATGGTAAGTGTTTAACAAATACTATAATTTTTTAAAAAAGATCATCATGGCCTAAAGGAATCGGCATCTCTCTACCTGTAAACTTATCGTGGGCAGGGAACGTGTCTAACCAACTCTGTTATATTGAACTTTTCCAAGTGCTTAGTAGTGCTGGGTCCAGAAAGATCATAATAATAATGGCATTTATTAAGTGCTTACTATGTGCAAAGCACTGTTCTAAGCGCTGGAGTAAGTGCTCAATAAATAGGATTGATTGATTGATTGATTGAGACGAGTTCTGATGCCAGCTCTGCTACTGGCCAGCTGTGTGACCTAGGGGCAGTGACTTAACATCCCTAGGATCTCTCTTCCTCTTACACTCTGAGCCCCTGTGGGACAGAAATTGTGTCTAACTGATTCTTTTGTTTCTGCTCCAGCAAGTGGAAAAATTTAGGCACAAGACTTCTTAATTTATACGACAATGATATCATTATTAGTAATGACCATGAAAATATAATGATACGTTCTTTAACATGTCTCTGGGGGTGTGAATGAAAGTTGGAAAATGGGAGGCGGTATGGGAGAAGGGAAGAAAGGATGACTGCAGCTCCGTCTTGTCAAATCCATCCTCTCTCAGCAATCCATCTTTCCTTCCATCCATTCATCCATCCATCCATCCATCCATCCATCTATCCATTCATCCAGAGCACGGGCTTGGGAGTCGGAGGTCGCGGTTTCTAATCCAGTTCTGCGACTTGTCTGCCGTGTGATCTTCGGCAAGTCACTTCACTTCTCTGGGCCTCAGTTCCCTCGTCTGTATAATGGGGATTGAGACTTGTGAGCCCCATGTGGGACAGGGACTGTGTCTAACCTGATTACCTTGTATCTACTCCAGCACTTAGAACAGTGTTTGGCACATAGTAAGCGCATAACAAAGACCATAATTATTACTATTATTATTATCAGTGGTATTTATGAACCATATCCTGGGTGCAGAACACTGTAGTAAGCTCTCAGGAGAGTTGAAAAGAGATACAATTGCATTGTTCCTGCTCTCCAGAAGATTATGATCTAATGGGGGAGCTAGACACAAAATAGATTAGGTAGAGGAGGAAGGAGAGAAGGGAAAGATACGAAAGAGGATGAACGCTTGAATCAAGAGTATAGTTTATATTGTCAGTATGACAATATCCCCACTCTGCTCCGGTGAGAGTGACCGGGGGTGAGTGGGATGGAGGGGCGAGGTGGACGAGGATAAGGATGGAAGAGATGGAGCCAGTCTGGGGCCCAGGCTGGGGTTCGGACCAGGGCCGCCGCCCCCAACGGGGCAAGGGTGCTAGCAGAAGGGGAGGGGTTTTCCAGTTCAGTTAACCCCAACCGTCACACCCTTCTCCTCCTTCATCCTCAAACGTCATTACCACGCCAACTACCTGCAGGGCTACAGTGTTCCAGGACAGTGTCAGCACGGTGGACAGTCACTTTGGCCTTCAGTGGGTCCCAGAATCCCTTGCAGAAGGTCAATGACAGGCAGAACTGAGAGAGTATGGCCAGCCTTGGACAGCCACTGACACCATCAGCAATTTCTCCCTGTAAGATTTCTTCGCAAATGTTGGGAGAAGACAAATAGTGGGAAAGGCTGTAATCTCTGCTCTCAAGAACTTTCCAGCCTACTGGGCTAGGTTGACACGGTATAATGTATTATCGATCGACTAATCTTGAAACGTATTTATTGAACGTTTATGGTGTGCACTAAGCACTTGGCGAGTAACAATAATAGTAGTACTTGTTAAGCTCTTACTAAGTCCCAAGCACTGTCCTACGTGCTGGGGTAGATACAAGTTAAGCAGGGTGGATACAGTCTTTGTTCCACATAGTCTTAACCCCCATTTTACAGATGAGGTAACTGAGGCTCAGATAAATTAAATCACTTGCCCATGAAGGTAGACATGAGGCAGATCTGGAATTAGAATTCAGGTCCTTCTGTATCCCAAGCCCTTGCCCTATCCACTTTAGAACACCATTACAGGCACATTTCCTGCCCCTCCTAGAAGGAAAGATGAATATGCAATTATTGGGCGTCATTTTGCAGATGAGGAAACTGGGGCCCAGAGCAGTGAAGCGACTTGACCAAGGTCCCACAGCAGCAAAGGGACAGAGGCGGGAGTAGAACCCAAGTTCGCTGGCTCCCGCTGAACTATGTTTGGGAAAGTACAACAGAAGAAAACGAGTAGATGTGTATGCTCCCCTCAAGGAGCTCATAGTCAAGAGAACTCCTGGGCCCATGCTTTTTCCACTAAATTATTATGGAAATGAGTTGATTCGCGCTTGAGTTAGGTCAAGTGGGATTAGAGAGCGGGGAAATGAATCGGGGAAGCTGATTGGAGGGGGGATTTTATAAGTGCTCAGAATTCGGAAAGAACTGTGCTTTCTCAGATTTTGAGCTGATAAGAGAGGGAGTTCCAGGCTAGGTTGGAAACGGGAGCGTCGATCGCGAGTAACTACTAGAAAGTTGCTTTGAGAGCTGAGAAGACGTGTTTGAACGATGGAAAGGGGGTGAAGTGCAGTCATAGAGCGGAGAGCCTTCATTCCTATTGTGAGTTTTTGTTGCTTGTGAAAAGACACAACCTGTTCTGAGGTGAGGTTGAGGAGAGAAGAGATGTAGGCTGAGCGATGCTTTAGGAAAGGACTAGGTGAGATATGATTGTGTTTATGTGTGTACGAGTGGGTACGCAGATATATCATCAAACGAAATCAGCTTGGGGTATATGTGGGGTTTATTTTTGTTGTTTTGTTGTGCCAAGTACTGTACTAAACACTGGGGTGGATACAGTAATTATATGTATTAATACCACGTCCTCTGTAGGTACTCAATACATAGAACTGATTGACTTAGTCCTATTCCTTCACCCCCAACATCAATGTCCCTGAATTGAAGTCTTCCCTCTTCCTGTGCAGGGAGTCGACATCTTTCCCCAGAAATGTTCAGTGTCTCCACCGTGAACTCAGAGTTCATGTTGAATTCAAGAACTCTCTCCTCTCCATAGAGAATCACCAGCAAGTGTCCTGTCAATTCCTTCACTCATCCCATCAATGGACAGTAATTTTGGCTCTTCCCTCATCACGTGCAGAAAGTCAATACTGTCTTCCCAAAATGCCCAACGTCTCCAGGGTGAGGGAATTCCTGCTCCTGGGATTCTCGTAGTTCCGGGAGCTGCAACTGGTCTACTCTGCATTGTTCCTCCTGGTCTACCTGGAGGCCCTGATGGGGAATCTCCTCATCGTCGCCGTCACCGCCCTCGACCGGCGCCTCCACACCCCTATGTACGTCTTCCTCAGGAACCTGTCCATCGTCGACCTCTGCTACATCTCTGTCACCATCCCCAAGTCTGTTGTCATCTCCCTGACCGATCGTAGAGCCATCTCCCTCCTGGGCTTTGTTGCCCAGCTCTTATTGGTGTTTCTGTTTGGTGGTTTACAGGTGTTCCTCTTTACAGCGATGTTCTACGACCGCTACACCACCATCTTCCTCCCCCCGCGCTATGAGCTCATCATGACCAACACGGCCTTTGGAAAGACGGCGGCCGCCTCCTAGCTTAGCGGGGTGCTGCTTTGGGTCTTGTATCCAGGTTCGACTTTCTCCCTGAGCTTCTGTGGGTCCAACATCATCCAGCAGTTCTTCTGTGACGTCCCTTCCCTGCTGAAGATCTCTTGCTCCGAGGATCACGTCGCCATGGATGTGAGCATCACCGGTGGGCTAGTTTTTGGTGTCACCTGCTTCGACGTCATCGTCATCTCCTACATGCGCATCTTCTGGGCCGTGCTGGGGATTTCGACCGACGAGAGCCGGGCCAAAGCCTTCTCCACCTGCCTGCCTCACCTTGCCATCGTCACCCTCTTCGTCTCGGATGGAGCAGTTGACTGCGCTAAGCCCTTGTCAGACTCCCCTTCGACCCTGTACCTGTTGTTGCCCGTGTTCTATGCTGTGGTGCCCCCCACCCTGAAACCCCTCATCTACAGCCTGAGGAACCGGGACATGAAGGCCGCCCTGGGGAGTGTCCTAAAGGGGAGTTTCCTCCTCCCTCCTCCATGGGACAAAATGTCTGTTTCCTTTTGCTGACTATTCCATTCCTCATCAGGGTTCTGACAGTGGGGTTAGCCATATAAGGAGCTGTCCAAAGAGAAAGTCCAGCGTCTGAGGATTTGTCAATGTCTGGGACAGAGGCTGATAAGACGTGTGTGACCCGTAAGCCCGGTGTGGGGAGGGATTGTCTCTCTTTATTCTGAATGGTACTTTCCAAGCGCTTAGTACAGTGCTCTGCACCCGGTAAGCACTCAATAGATATGATGGAATGAATGAATGAATGACTAACAAGTGACGGTTTAAGCTGCATCATGGCTTAGTGGAATGAGCATGTGGCTGGGAGTCATGAGATTTGAAAGGTCTGACAGATTCTGCCACCGACCTGCTGTATCACCTTGGTTCAGCTACGCAACCTCTCTGAGTCTTGCTGTAAAATCGGGGTTCAACAGGTGTCCGCTCCTTCTCTTATAATCTGAACACCCGTGGGTCAGGAAATGTATTCGATCTGATTAGTTCGTTTCTACCCCAGCACTTGGCAGTCTTTTGCAAATAAATTCTTCATAAATTCAATAATGATAATGTTGATACTACTAGTGATAATAACAGTAATTCTATGAATTTGAAGATCACTTTTGGCGGTTATGAAAATCAGAAAATCGGAGGGTGACAAGGAAGAAGCAACGCAATAACGGAAATTTTTCCTCACATTTGACTGCCTGTTTACTTGTTTTGATGTCTGTCTCCCCCGTTCTAGACTGGGAGCCCATTGTGGGCAGGGATTATCTCTGTCGATGAATTGTACTTTCCAAGCACTTAGAATAGTGCTTTGCACACCATAAGTGCTCAATAAATGCGATGAAATCAATGAATGAATGAATTTGACTGATCAAATCCTTGCCTCGAATCCATTCGTTCATCCATCCATCCATCTGTCTTACCATCCATCCATCCGTCTGTCAGTTTACCCATGTCTGTCTATCCATCCATCCATCCATCCATCCATCCATCCACAATAATAGTGATATTTGTTAAGCGCCTATTATGTGCCAGGCATTGTACTACATGCTGGGGCAGAAGCAAGCTAATCAGGTTTTACACAGTCCCTATCCCAAATGGTGCTCGTGGTCTCAATTCCCATTTTACAGATGATATAACTGAGGCACAGAGAAGTGAAGTGCCTTTCCTAAGGTCACACAGGATATAATCCACCCATCCATCCATCCATCTATCCAACCATCTACCCACCCACCCTTCCATCTATCCATCCATCCAACAACCCATCCATGCACCCATCTATCAATCCATCCATCCATCAATCAATGATATTTGTTGAATGCATGCTGGGCGTAAAGTACTGTAGTGAACACTTCAGAGAGATCAAAAGAAATTACACACCATCCCTGATTTCCAAGAGCTTAAAATCTAACAGGGGAGATAGACACAGAATTAATTAATGAGAGGAGAATGGAAATAGTGGTAAATAGATGACTATGTGCTTCAAGAGTAAATTTTATAAAAGCCACTATGTACAAAACTATAGTGGGTGTGAGTGCAAAAATGGAGAAGGATTGGTGACTGCTAGGATGCTGATTGGTAGTTGGGAGAAGATGACTTAGGGTGGACAAAAATGAATCGTGCGAGGCATCATGGAAATAGCTGGATGATGGAGGGGCTTTGAAGATGGGGAAAGCTGTGCTCTGATGGACTAGAAGGTGGGGAGGAGGAAATGTGGGCTGGCCGATTATTTCTCCATTTTCCATTGCTGAGATATTTTGAAAGGGGACAGGGCCATTCAGAGGAGAGAATGAAGTGACCGCCTCATCCCATTTTGGTACAGTGTCTCAGCTCTGAGATAGAAGAGGACAAATTCTAAACTACAATCTATTCATTCTGAAATCAGGGATTTTCCCGTCCTGTCCACCCAGCCAGAATCGGTGATTCCTTCCCATCATCCCGTTCTCAGAACCCCTCAGCCCCTCTCAAGTTGATAATAATAATCACAATAATAATAATTGTATTTGTTAAGTGCTTACTATGTGTCAAACACTGTTCTAAGCGCTGGGGTAAATACAACCTAATCAGCTGTCCAGCTTGGGGTTTACAGCCTTAATCCCCATTTTCCAGAGGAGGCAACTGAGGCCCAGAGAAGTTAAGTGGCTTGCCCAAGTTCACACAGCAGATAAGTGTCGGAGGCGGGATTAAAACCCACATCCTCTGACTCTCAAGCCCGGGCTCTTGCCACTAAGTTATGGTGCTTCTCATGTTGCTTCTCTGGGTTGATCCCCCATGCCAGCCCGGGGGAGGGTCTTAGGATGGATTTAGAGTCATTTCTCGTTCTCTATAGATTTGCAGTCAGACGACGTCAGAAAATACAACTGATGAAGTGACCGATTGATTGTTTGAGGTCAAGAACAAGATGAAACTCAGAGAAGAAGCGTGGCCTAGTCGACAGAGCGTGGACCTGGGAGTCAGAATGACCTCGGTTCTAATCTCTGCTCTGTTACTTTTCTGCTATGGGACCTTGGGCAAGTCTCTTCACTTTTCTGGGCTTCGGTTTCCTCATCTGGAAATGGGGATTGAGATTGTGAGCCCCTTGTGGGACAGGGACTATTTCCAACCTGATTAGCTTGTATCGAATCCCAGGACATAGTACATTGCCTGGCACGTAGTAAGCGTTTAACAGGTACCACTGAAGAGAAAAGAAAGAAGCTGAAGCGCCCACCCATTGACCCAAATGGTCACTAACAGGGGGAACCGTTAAGATGCCGTTGCCAGGGAAATCCTGCAGATAAGTGCCATCACCGGATCCTCATGTCTTTGGGGATTCAAAGACTGTGGGGACGAGCCGCCGTGATCCGGTCCTCCGGGGACCACCCCCCCCCCCAACTTAGTGCATTGGTGGCTTTATCTAAGGGGACAGGGGTCCTGTATGGAAAGCGCATCTCAGTGTACGCGGGAGAGCAGAGAGGGGCTGACAGCTCCTCACCGTCCCTCCGGCGAGGGACATCCAGGAGTCCAATGAGAGAGGAGGAGACCAGACCAGACCACATCGGGTTAGAACTCCCCTAGCCACACGCTGGCCCGGTGAGAGTGAACGAGGGTGAGAAGGGACGGGGAGGGACCATCAGTCTAATCGATGTGAGTATGAGGGTCACTCTGGGAAGACGTTCATACCTGGGGTCCAAACTGGAGTTGGAACCACGACTACGTACACAAGCAGAGAGAAAACATTTGCCCCTAAGGTAGCCCCCGGCCCCTTCCATCCACCTCCCAAACCCCGGCTACCGTGGCTGCCGGACTAGGGTATTATGGCCTGGCATCAGCACCGGGCCGTGATAACTTCAACTATCAGCTCGACCTTCCGGGCAGAGACAAGAAGGTATGACTGAGACTGCACCAGCCAGATGCTTCAGCACCAATTCCTCCTCACAGGCCTCCCCCCTCCCAAAAAATCTTGGTCGGATGCAAGGGAGAAGCAGTGCAGCCTAGCAGATGGAGCGTGGGCTGGGAGCCAGAGGCCTTGGGTTCTAATCACGGCTCTCCTTCTTAATTTTTTAATGGTATTTGTTATGCGCTTACTATGCGTCAAACATTGTTCTAAGCCCTGGGCAAGTTGATCAGGTTGGACACAATCCCTGTACCTCATGGGGCTTACAGTCTGAGCAGGAGGGAAAACAGGAGAAGAGAGGCATAGGGAAGATAAGTGACTTGCCCAAGGTTACACAGAAAGTAATTGGCAGAGCTGGAATTAGAGCCCAGGCCCGTGCTCTTTCCACTGGGCCAGGCTGCTTCTCTTCTGGGTGATTTGGGGCAAGTCACTTCGATTCTCTGCGCCTCAATTCCCTCATCTGTAAGATGGAGACTGAGACTGTGAAAGTGTCATTTACAACTGGGAGAAAAGAATGGAACAATGGATATGTGGATGACAAGCAGCGTGGCTTAGTGGAAACAGCACAGATGTGGGAGTCAGAAGTCGTGGGTTCTAATCCCGGCTCCGCCACTTGTCAGCTGCGTGACTTTGGGCAAGTCACTTAACTTCTCTGTGCCTCTGTTACCTCATCTGTAAAATGGGGATTAATACTGTGAGCCCCAGGTAGGACAACCTAGTTACCTTCTATCGCCCCCAGTGCATAGAACAGTGCTTGGCACATAGTAAGGACTGCTTGATAATTATATTTTTGTATGCTTAATGTGTGCAGAGCACTAAACTGAGTGCTGAGGAGAGCAACCTATAAGACAGTTGGTAGACATGTTCCCTGCCCACAAGGAGCTCATCGTCTAGGGGAAAAGCAGACATTAATCAGTCAAACGAACGGAGACATATATTGAGCACTTACTGTGTGCTGAGCACTGTACTAAATTCTTGGACGAATACAATATAAAAGAGTTGGTAGACATGTTTCCTCAAGGAGCTTACAGTCTAGAGTGATCAACTTTACCTTGAGCATCAATATCCTGAGGGTCTGCGAATGCATTAAGTCTGGAGATGGTCATTGACAGATGGTGGGAAGAAGTGAATTAGCTGAATCCTCCTTGAGGAGGTGGAATTCCAGAGGGTTTTCGAGGGTTGGATATCTTCGGGCTGGGGAATTGAAAAGGGTAGATTTCCAGGTCAAAGGAAAGGTGGGAGCCAGAGGTGGGAGGAGGAAGCATCGAAAACGAGTCATGGTAAGAAGGTTCTTTTTGGAGTGTTGGTTGACGAGAGCAGATAATGAGGAAGAGAGCAGGTGGATGACACTGTAGCCAGTGAAATCAACCCAACTACAACCCGTTATTCCTCATGACTGTAAGTTCGTTGTGGGCAGAGATTGTGACTACTATTCTATTGTACTCTCCCCAGCATTTAGTTCAGTGCTCTGCACATAGTAAGTGCTCAATAACTATGACTGAACGAATTCATTTTCCTCCTTACGAGAGCTGATACGTTCATTCATTCATTCATTCAATCTTACTTATTGAGCGCTTACTGTGTGCAGAGCACTGTACTAAGCGCTTGGGAAGTACAAGTTGGCAGCATATAGAGACTGTCCTTACCCAACAATGGGCTCACAGTCTAGATCAGTTTCCCTGTGCTAGAAGCTGTGTGAGTGTGTGTGTGTGCCCGTAAAGTATTGGGTAGTGGAAGTAGCGAACAAGTTCAAGCAGCGGGGAGGGTTGAAGATGAAGATAGAAAAAGATCTCCCTCCAGACTGTAACCTCGATATGGGCAGGGAATGTATCTCCCAGCTCTATTGGGGTGGCAGCAGGGAGGCAATCTCAGGGATTCCCTTTAAATTGACCAAAATAATGTGAAAATCTGGATCTTTCCTTATCCCTGCAGGATAAGGAACTCAAAGAACTCAAAGATCATTTTGAATTCAATAACTGTCTCCTCTCCATAGAGACTCACCAGCATATGTCCCGTCAGTTTCTTCACTCATCCCATAAATGGACTCTAACTTTGACTCTTCCCTCATCCACTGTAGAAAGTGAATGGTGCCTCCTAAAAAAGCCCAAGGTCTCCACGGTGACGAGATTCCTCCTGCTGGGTTTCTCGGAAGTCCGGGAGCTGCAGCTGGCCCATGCCGAGCTATTCTTCCTGGTCTACCTGGCGGCCCTGACGGGGAATCTCCTCATCGTCGCCGTCACCGCCCTCGACCGGTGCCTCCACATCCCCATGTACGTCTTCCTCAGGCACCTATCCGTCCTCGACCTCTGCCTCATCTTCGTCCCGTCCCCAAATCCGTCACCATCTCCTTGACTAATAACAGCTCCATCTCCTTCTTGGGCTATTTGGCTCAGCTCTTTCTGGTGATCTTGTTTGTCGCTTCCGAGTATTTTGTCCTCACGGCCATGTCCTACGACCGCTACGCCGCCATCTGCCGCCCCCTGCACTACGAGGCCATCATGGACCAAGGGGTCTGTGAGAAGATGGCCGCTGCCTCCTGGCTCAGCGGAGGGTTGTTAGGGGGATTGTTTTCAGCTTCGACCTTCTCCCTGTCCTTCTGCTGGTCCAACGTCGTCCAGCAGTTCTTCTGTGACGTCCCCTCCCTGCTGAAGATCTCCAGCTCCGAGGGCCACGCCGCCATCGACGTGAGCCTGACCTTCGGGAAAGCGTTAGCCGTCGTCTGCTTCGTCCCTATCGTCATCTCGTACGTGCGCATCTTCTGGGCAGTGCTGAGGATGCCGGTTGCCGAGGGCCGGGCCAAAGCCTTCTCCACCTGCCTGCCTCACCTCAGCGTCATCACCCTCTTCGTCATGACTTGTTTCTGTGCTTACTTGAAGCCTCCGTCAGGTTCCTCCTCAACGCTGGACCTGCTGGTGTCCTTATACTATGCCTTGGTTCCCCCCGCCCTGAACCCCCTCATCTACAGCCTGAGGAACCGGGATAGGGAGGTCGCCACCGGGAGAGTTACAAAGGGGAAATTTTCCCACCTATTTCTCTGGAAAAAAACAGTCTCCTTGTGATGATATTGGCATCACTCACCTCACTAAGACACCCTACAGAGGGGTGTGCGTGAACAGTTGTCTTCTCTGGCTGAAAGGAGGCTTTCTCAGGGTCCGGAGGGACATCTGATAAGATCAATATGTGATGGAAAATCCCGCCTCAGAGGGCATTGCGCTGGAGTCGATACAAGCTTACAGGTTGGACCAAGTTTATATCCCACGAGAGGCGCAATCTTCATCCCCATTTTACAAAAGAGGGAACTGAAATCGCAGAGAAGTGAAGTGACTTGTCCAAGGTCCTACAGTAGACAAGTGGAGGAGCCGGGTTCATCACCCAGGTCATTCTGACTCCCAGGCCTGAGTTCCATCCATTTGTCCACGCTGCTTCTCTTGGGTAAGTCATTTAAACCTTCGTAATTAACAAAAGTATTTTTTCATTCCCAGACCATTGAAACTCTCCAAAATCTATCAGTCTCACGTGATTTGGAAAAATTCCCTCCTTGTGTTCCCTCCTCCTTAATTACCTTAATTACCTCCCTCCCTAATATCGATGTCTTCTTCTGAATAAATTTTATTTGTCCGACTTGCTACTCTTCCTTTCTGAGAGTGAACGTGTTAACAGTGCTGTGACTTGTGAAGTAGTGTGATCAAGTGAAAACAGCGTGTGCCTAAGAGCCATTCATTCATTCGTTTATTGCGCGCTTATTGTGTGCAGAGCACCGTCAGAGCGCCAGGGTAGACTATAAACTCATCCAAACTGCCAAGGCTGTGCCACAGTGCCAAACCCCGGCAGGCGGCTGCCCGGTAGCCATGGCTGGGCAGTGGCTAATAATAATAATGATAATAATAATGATGGTATTTGTTACACTCTTACTATGTGCCAGGCACTGTACTGAACACTGGGGTGGATACAAGCCAATCAGAATGAAGGGGTTTGTGATGTATGGGGTCACTGCAGTGGACAGTGCCCCCTTCCTGCAAGCCCACTGCTCGGTCGGGGGACGCAGCCCTGTTCTGAACCCCAACATAGTTCCCGAGTGTGAACATCTCCCCAGACTGGCTGTTCCATCCGCCTCCTTGTCTTTCTCTGTCCCTCCACCCCCTTCCACCAAAGTCACTCTCACTGGGGCAGCGTGGGTCTCAGGGGCCCTGACCTCCATCTCCCCTTGGTCTTCTGGGTGGGGCAGGTCACAACGTCTCCAAAAAGCTGGCTACGGCACTTGGCACACAAGATGTGCTCAGTAAATTGCAGTGATGGACTACTGGACAGAGGAATGGATAGATGGTTGGATTAGAGGAGATGGATCTGAGCAGTTGGATGTCATCTGTATCCATCTTTTACTACCCTTCTTCCAACGGTCGTACCTACCCTGAGTGCGCCTTATTCTCCACCTCTTCAAAGCTTTACTGAAGGACGTCTCCTCCAAGAGGTCTTCCCTAACTAAGCCCTCTTTTCCTTTACTTCCACTCCCTTCTGCATCACCCTGACTTGCTGTCTTTATTCATCCTTGGGGTCAGAGGTTATGGGTTCGAATCCCGGCTCTGCCACATGTCTGCTGTGTGACATTGGGTAAGCCACTTAACTTCTCTGAGTCTCAGTTACCTCATCTGTAAAATGGGGATTAAGACTGTGAGTCCCACGTGGGACAACCTGATCACCTTATATCCCCCCAGCGCTTAGAACAGTGCGTCGCATAGTAAGCGCTTAACAAATGCCTTCATTATTATTATTATTATTTTCCCCCTGCCAACCAGACATCACTTATGCCCATATCCGTAATTTATTCATATTAATGCCTGCTCCCACTCCAGACTGTACGATCACTGTGGGCAGAGAATGGGTCTATTATATTGTTATACTTTACTCTCCCAGGTGCTTAGTACAGTGTTCTGCAGACCATAAGCACTCAGTAAATACGATTGACTCCTAAAGTATTTTTATTTATCATCATCATCTTCAGTCAAAAGTATTTATTGAGCACTTATGTGCAGACCACTCTACTAAAATCTTGGGAGAGTATGATACAACAAAATCAGCCAGCATGTTCCCTGTCCATAACAGACTAGCAGTCTGAAGAATGCAGCATGGCTCAGTGGAAAGAACACGGGCTTGGGAGTCAGAGGTCATGGGTTCTAATCCCGGCTCCGCTACTTGTCAGCTGTGTGACTTTGGGCAAGTCACTTAACTTCTCTGTGCCTCAATTACTACATCTGTAAAATGGGGATTAAGACTGTGAGCACCACGTGGGACAACTTGATCACCTTGTATCCTCCCCAGCGCTTAGAAAAGTGCTTGGCACATAGTAAGTGCTTAACAAATGCCATTATCATTATTATTAGAAGACCTTCATCATCAATCGTATTTATTGAGGGCTTACTGTGTGCAGAGCACTGTACTAAGCGCTTGGGAAGTACAAGTTGGCAACATATAGAGACAGTCCCTACCCAACAGTGGGCTCACAGTCTAAAAGAGTGGGCTCACGGTCTAAAATATTCTAATTGAATATTTGGTCAGCACACTGGATAAAATCACCCAGACCCGGGACAGTTGGGATGTTGAACTACCTCGGATATTAGATCGGGATTCCACAGGTGAATGGCTATCCCTCCTACCTCCGATCATTTAGGAACAATCAAAGCAATACAGGGAATCACTGTGGCCCATCCATCCGGATTCTAATCCCGGCTCTGCCACTAGTCTGCTGTGTGACCTTGGGCAAGTCCTTTCACTTCTCTGATCCTCAGTTACCTCATCTGTAAAATGCGGATTGAGACTGTGAGCCCCACGTAGGACAGGGGACTGTATCCAACCCGATTTGCTTGAATCCACCCCAGTGCCTAGTACAGTGCCCGGCACAAAGAAAGCGCTTAACAAATACCATAATAATAATAATAACTATTATAATAATAACTATTATAGTTATATATAACTATTATTATTATCAACACACTTGGAAAATTCCCTAGAAAGCAATTACGAGAGCCTTCTAAATATATTGTTGCACGATTCTGCACGGGGTAGCTGCATCTAACCCAGGAAGTATAAATTTATGGGCTCCTGATCATAATCATAATTAATTATCATAATTCTAATTATCAACATTATCATTATATTCTTTATTAGCAGTTTACATGCAAAAGGCTGTAACAAGTGCTGAGTAGAAACAAAATGAATAGCTCAGAATAAGTCCCTGACCACAAGAGGTTCAGAATATAAGAGAAAGTATGTATCAAATCCTCTTGTTACAGAAAGGCCCGGAGAGGTTAAGTTGCTCATCCAAGGTCACACAGCTGGTCAGTGGCAGGGTTGTCATTAGAACTCGTGTCATGGCTCCCGATTGCCTGATCAATCCTCTCTAGACTGTAAGCTCCTTGTGATCAGGCAATGTGCCTACCAAATCTTTTCTTTATCTTCCCCTCCAAACCCCGTCCTCCCCTTGATTTTCCCAACACCGTAGATGACCCACACCATTCTTCCAGTCTCACAAGCCCATAACCTTAGCATTACCCTCGACTCCTCTCTCTCATTCAACCCACAAATTCAATCCATTACAAAATCCTGCCGGTCCCACCTTCATAACGTCGCTAAAACCTGCCCTTCCCTCTCCATCCGAACTGCTACCACATTAATCCAATCCCTTATTCTAGCCTATCTTGATTACTTTATCAGCCTCCTTGCTGACTTCCAATGCCTCCTGTCTCGCCCCACTCCAGTCCATACTTCACTCTGCTGCCCAGATCATTTTTCTATAAAAACTTTCAGTCCATGTTTCCCCATCCACCTCTGCATCAAATGGAAACTCCTCACCCCTGGGTTTAAAGATCTCAATAACTTTCCTCCTCCGATCGCACCTCGCTACTCTCCCACTACAACCCAGACAGCACGCTTCGGTCCTGTAGTAAATATGATTTATTGACTGAAGGATTGAATATCAACACGAGGAAACGGACATTTCGGCCTAAGGAGGAGCCCAGGGGAATCTCCTTTTCAAAACGGTCCACAGAGCAACTTTCAAATCCCAGTTCCTCAGGCTGTAGATAAGGGATTCAGGGCCGGGGGCACCACGGCGTAGAACACGGACATCAGCAGGTCGAACACTGAGGAAGAGTGTGAGGGTGGCTTGAGGTAGCCAAGCACACCTCTGGAGAAGACGACGGTGACGACGATGCGATGGGGCAGGCAGATGGAGAAGGCTTTGTCCCGGTCCTAGGCGGCCAGCATCCTCAGAATGTCCCAAAAGATGCGCACGTACGAGGCAACGATGGAAATGGAGCTTACGGCAGCCATTATTAGTGCAAAGGTCACGCTCACGTTGATAGTGGAGTGGTCTTCAAAGCAGGTGATCTTCAGCAGGGAGGGGACGTCAAAGAAGAAATTCTGGACAACGGAGGACCCGCAGAAGGACAAGGAGAGGGTCGAAGCTGAAAACAAGACCCCGAACAGCCCTCTGCTGAGCCAGGAGGTGGCCCCCATCTTCGCACAAGCCCCTGGTTTCATGACGACCTCGTAGTGCAGGGGGAGACAGATGGCGACTTAGAGGTCGTAGGACATTGCCGTGAGTACGAAAACCTCCGAGGCAGGAAACAGGGCCACCAGGAAGAGATGAGTGGCACAGCTCAAGAAGGAGATGGATCGGCAGTTAGTCAAGGAGATGGTGCCGTATTTGGGGACGGTGACGGAGATGTAGCAGAGGTCAATAAGGGCCAGGTTTCTGAGGAAGAAATACTTGGGGGTGTGGAGGCGCAGGTCTAAGCGATGATGACGACGATGAGGCGATTCCCCGTCAGGGTAGCCAGGTAGACCAGGAGGAACAGCGCGGCGTGGACCAGCTGCAGCTCCCAGACCTCCGAGAATCCCAGCAGGAGGGATTCGCTCACGGTGGAGATGTTGGACATTCCTGGGGGGTGATGTTGACTCCCTGCACAGGAAGAGGGAAGACGTCAATTTACAGGCCTTGATGACGTCGATAAAGGAATCAACATTTATTCCAGCAGGAGTAAATCAATCATTTGTACGTACTGAGCACCTACAGAGTTCAAAAGTATTAATACAAATGATCCCCACTGCCAAGGAATTCCAAGCTTACGGTCTCGTAGGACTGGAGTAGTGTAGTGAAAAGGGCACAGTCCTTGGAGTCGGAGGACTTGGGTTCTAAGTCTGGCTCTACCACTTGCCTGTTGTGTGACCTTGGGCAGCATACCTAACTTCTCTGAGTTTCAGATTCGTCATATTTAAAATGGAAAACCAAGGCCTATTCTCCCTGCTGGTGAAACTGCGAGCCCCGTGTAGGGTAGAGACTGTGTCCTACCTGATTACTTTGCATCTATCCCTGTACATACTACTGTACTTGGTGTATAATTAGCATTTAACGAGAGCCACAAGAATCATTACTATTTGGGGAGACAGACACTAAAATAAATTGCAGATAGGAGACTACCAGAGAGCATAAAGAATTGAACTTGGCTGCTGTGAAATGTTATAGGTCAATCAACGTATTTATTGAGCAGTTACTGTGTGCAGCGCACTCTACCAAATGTTTGGGACAGTCCAACATAATGTAGTCGATAGGTACGTTCCCTGCCTCCGACGAGCCTATAGACTAGAAATGATTTTATACTCAAACTAATATCCTCAGCCCCTCTCGAGATCGCATCTGGAGACTTTCAAGTCCTCTACCAGTCTCGACTACGGGAGGGAAAGCTTGGGCAGTGGCTAGCGAGTGGACGGTAATCTGCTACAAGTCAAAACTCACCTGTGCTGGGCAGCAACGGCGCGGGAGAGAGTCGAGGGCAGAGACTCAAGTTTACCGCATTGAAGAAGGCAATGGTAAACCACTGCCATGTGTTTACCAACAAGGCTTTATGGAGTAGTCATTCTGGTATGTGTATCCATAGAGTTTTCTTGGTAAACATAAAGCAGTGGTTACCATCGCCTCCTTTTGTTCAGTGAAAACCTGAGTCTTCACCGTTGTCTTTGAATCACATTTTAATCATTTGTCCATCTGCCTTTGACTCTTTCCCATGCCGCTGCTGCCCAGAACAGGTAAATCAACTTTGTCTGACGCTTTCGCTTAGTCTTTTCCGTTCCAGGTGACCCTAGCTAGAGTATCTCTCAATGGCATAGCTCTAAGCTTCACTGGCATACGCATACTCTCCTGTCACGGTAAGGCATTGATTCGTAGGAAAGCTTCCGTTCAGAAGAATTGATGATGGTGCCGGGGTTTTTCCTAGAATCGGTCACGCTCTCTCATCCCTAACAATCACGTTACCGCTGAAAACGTTTTTGACATACGGGAACCACTGACAACGGAAGTGACTGCAGCATCGTGCCGATGCTCGGTTGTAGTATCCGAGCCTGGCTGGTGGTTACCCTGGTAGCCAGGGTGGGGATGCTGGAGGGAGGGGAGCTATGTCGGCGATAGGACCACTGGTGGATAGAGCACGGGCTTGGGAGTCAGAAGGATGTGGGTTCTAATCCCGGCTCCCTCACAAGTCTGTTGTGTGACCTTGGGCAAGTCACTTCACGTCCCTGTGCCTCGGTTACCCCATCTATAAAATGGGGATAAGAGTGTGAGCCCCATGATGGACAGGGACTGTGTCCAACCTGATTAACTTGCATCTAACCCAGTGCAAGAACAGTGCTTGGCACACAGTAAGCGCTTAACAGGTACCAATATTATCACTGATTTATTATTGCTGGCAAGCCATTCCTCTCTTACAAGCCTGCCCTGTTTGGGGTACGGTCTTGGTCTGAACTGGTATCTCCCCCGTTCTAGACTGTGATCCCGTTGTGGGCAGGGATCGTCTCTATTTGTTGCTGAATTGTACTTTCCAAGCACGTAGTACAGTGCTCTGCACACAGTAAGCGCACAATAAATACGACTGAATGAATGCATGAACTCCAACTGTTCCCAGAGTGCGAGAATCTCCCCAGAATGGCTCCATCTCTGGCTTCATCCTGCTTGTTCCATCCTGCCTTTCTCCACCCCCGGTCACTCTCACCAGGGCAGCTGGGGCTGGCGGGGGGCACTGGCCTTCTTTGGACTGGGATGGTCTCCTCTTTCTCCTCGGATTCCCGGGTTCGGCCAGCCACACAGGGACGGCCAGGGACCCTCAGCCACTCTCTGGTTTCCCATGGATGCCGACCTGCTCTCGAGGTGGGCCCCGTCCCCGAAGAAAAGCAGTCCCTGCTCTGAGGGGGATCCTTGGAGGACAGGCCTGAGCCCCTGTGGAAGGATCTCGTGAGCCAGACGATGCGAGAACCCTCTGGAGATAGGAACCTGGCACTCTCAATTGCAGCAACAGTCCTGGCCCGTTATGTTCCCATGGCACCAACAGCATCTTCTTCTACATAAGTATACCCGTATCCAGAAAGAGAGAGAGACAGGGAGACAGTGGTATGCTTCTGAATAGGAGAAGCAGCATGATTTAGTGGAAGCAACCTGGGCATGAGAGTTCCAGCTCTCCCGTGCGCTGCCCGGGTGACCTTGGCCAAGTCGCTTCACTTCTCTGGGTCTCATTTTCCTCAGCTGTAAAATGGAGATGCAATACCAGTTCTTCCTCCTACATAGACTGTGACCCTCATGTGGGACAGGGATTGTGTGCAACCTGATTGATTTGTATCTATCCCAGAAATAAGAAAAGTGCTTGACACGAAATAAGTGCTTAACAAATACCATATCAAAAAGAGAATATATCCTCACTGGGGGAGTACGGTTGGTTACTCAGAGTAAACAAAGAAGAATCAGAGCCCTCAGCACAGAGTTAGGGAGTGACAGATTGGCAAGCTTAGTTAGGGTTTGGAGACCTTCCTTCATTCATTCAATCAATCATATTTATTGAATGCTTACTATGTGCAGAGCACTGTACTAAGCTCTTGGGAAGTACAATTCATCAACAGAGACAATCCCTGCCCACAACGGGCTCCCAGTCTAGAAGCGGGGAGACAGACATCAAAACAAGTAAACAGGCAGTGAAATGTGGGGAAAATTTTCTATTATTGTGTCCCTTTTCCCTTGTCACCCTCCGATTTTCTGATTTGCTTAACTGCCAGAGTGATCTTAAAATTCTCAGAATTACTGTTATTATCAATAGTAGTATCAACATTATCATTATTGAATTTATGAAGAATTTACCTGCAAAAGACTGCCAAGTGATGGAGTAGAAACAAACTAATCATATCAGACACGTTTCCTGATCCACAGGGGCTCAGATTGTAAGAGAAAAGAGAGAACACATATTGAATCCCAATTTTACAGAGAGACCCAGAGAGGTTACATAGCTGAACCAAGGTGAAACAGCAGGCCGTTTGCAGAATCGGGCAGACATTTCTAATCTCATGACTCCCAGCCACACGCTCATTCCACTAAACCATGATGTCACCCAAACAATCACTTGTCATTCATTTATTCATTCATTCAATCATATTTATTGAGTGCTTACTGTGAGCAGAGCACTGTAGTAATCGCTTGGAAAATACAATTCAGAATGAAGTGAGACAATCCCTGCCCACACCGGGATTACAGTCGCACACGTCTTATCAGCCTCTGTACTAGACATTGACAAATCCACAGATGCTGGACTTCCTCTTTGGACAGCTCTTTATACGACTACCCCCACGGTCAGAACCCTGATGAGGAATTGGATAGTCAGCAAAAGGAAACAAACATTTTGTCCCTTAGAGGAGGGAGGAGGAATCTCCCCTTTAGGACTCGCCCCAGGGCAGCCTTCATGTCCCTGTTTCTCAGGCTGTAGATGACGGGGTTCAGGGTGGGCGGCATCATGGTGTAGGACATGGACACCAGCAGGTCCAGGGTCGAGGTGGACTCTGACACGGGCTTGAGGTAGGCGACAGCTCCGGTCAAGAGGAAGACGATGACGACGGTGAGGTGAGGCAGGCAGGTGGAGAAGGCTTTGGTCCGGCTCTCGGCGGCCGGTTTCCTCAGCACGGCCAGGAAGATGCTCACGTAGGAGACGACGATGCAGACGAAGCAGATGACAACTAAAACTACCCCACCGGTGATGCTCACATCGATGATGACGTGGTCCTCGGAGCAAGAGATCTTCAGCAGGGAGGGAATGTCACAGAAGAATTGCTGGATGATGTTGGACCCACAGAAGCTCAGGGAGAAAGTAGAAGCTGAATACAAGACCCCAACCATCACCCCTATGAGCCAGGAGGCGGCCGCCATCTTTCCACAGGCCGTGTTGTTCATGATGAGCTCGTAGTCCAGGGGGTGGCAGATGGCGGCGTAGCGGTCGTAGGACATCGCCGTGAGGACGGCCAACTCTGAAGTGGCCAAAACGACAACCAGGAAGACCTGGGCGGCACAACCCAGGAGGGAGATGGCTCTACGATCGGTCAGGGAGATGACGGCAGACTTGGGGACGGTGACGGAGATGTAGCAGAGGTCGACGATGGACAGGTTCCTGAGGAAGAAGTACATGGGGGTATGGAGGCGCCGGTCGAGGGCGGTGACGGCGACGATGAGGAGATTCCCCGTCAGAGCCCCCAGGTAGACCAGGAGGAACAGCGCAGAGTAGACCAGCTGCAGCTCCCGGATATCCGATAATTCCAGGAGCAGGAATTCCCTCACCGTAGAGACGTTTGGCATTTTTGGGAGGCAGCATTGACTTTCTGCATGTGATGAGGGAAGAGCCAAAATAAGAGTCCACTGATGGGATGAGTGAAGGAATTGACAGGACACTTGCTGGTGATTCTCTATGGAGAGAAGAGAATTATTGAATTCAAAATGAACTCTGAGTTCACTGTGGAGACACTGAACATTACTGGGGAATGATGTCGACTCCCTTCACAGGAACAGGGAAGACTTCAATTTAGAGACATTGATGTTGGGGGTGAAGGAATAGGACTAAGTCAGTCAGTTCTATTTATTGAGTACCTACAGAGGACGTGGTATTAATACATATAATTAACTATCATCTCTACGCTGATGACACCCAAATCTACATCTCTGCCCCTGCTCTCTCTCCCTTCCTTCAGCCTCGGGTCTCCTCCTGCCTTCGGGGCATCTCCATCTAGATGTCTGACCGCCATCTAAAACTCAGTATGTCCGGACTGAACTCCTTAACTTCACTCCCAAACCCTGCCCTCTCCCTGTATTTCCTGTCACTGTAGACTACACTACCATCCTTCCCGTCTCACAAGCCCACAACCTCGGTGTCATCCTCGACTTCGCTCTCTCGTTCACCCCTCACATCCAATCCGTCACCCAAACCTGCCAGTCTCACCTCCGAAACATCACCAAGATCCGCCCTTTCCTCTCCATCCAAACCGCTACCTTGCTGGTTCAATCTCTCATCCTGCCCGACTGGATTACTGCATCAGCCTCCTCTCTGATCTCCCATCCTCCTGTCTCTCCCCACGTCAGCATATACTTCACTCTGCCTGCCGGAACATCTCTATGCCGAAACGCTCTGGGCATCTTACTCCCCTCCTCAAAACTCTCCAGTGGCTGCCAGTTAATCTACACATCAAGCAAAAACTCCTTATTCTCGGCTTCAAGGCTCTCCATCACCTCGCCCCCTCCTACCTCACCTCCTTTCTCTCCTTCTACAGCCCAGCCCGCACCCTCCGCTCCTCTGCCGCTAACCTCCTCACTGTACCTCGTTCTCGCCCTCCCTCCACACATTCGCCAAGCCTGCTCTCTTCCTCCCTTCAAAGCCCTACTGAGAGCTCATCTTCTCTAGGAGGCCTTCCCAAACTGAGCCCCCTTTTTCCTCTCCTCTTCGCCATCCCCCCCACCTCCTTCCCCTCCCCGCAGCACCTGTATATATGTTTGTACATATTTATTACTCTATTCATTTTACTTGTAAATATTTACTATTCTATTTATTTTGTTAATGATGTGCATCTAGCATTATTTCTATTTATTCTGATGACTTGACACCTGTCCACATGTTTTCTTTTGCTGTCTGTCTCCCCCTTCTAGACCGTGAGCTCGTTGTTGGGTAGGGACTGTCTCTATATGTTGCCAACCTGTACTTCCCAAGTGCTTAGTACAGTGCTCCGCACACAGTAACCGCTCAATAAATACGATTGAATGAATGAAATGAATGAATATAATCACTGCCCGCAGGGAGCTTCCATTCTATTGAAAGCACCAAGCTTCGAACTGTGTAGATGCAGGGTGCTATTGCGAAGAACACAGGCCTCGGAGTCAGAGGACCTGTCTAATCCCAATTCTACCAGGTCTCTACTGCATAGCCATGGGAAAGTGACAATTTCTATACACATCAGTTTTTTCAATAGCTAAATGAGGATTCAATATCTGTTTTCCCTCCTACTTAGCCTGTGAATCCCTTGTGGGACACAAACTGTGTTCTACCAGATTGTTCTGAATCTCCCAGCACTAAAAACCTTGCTTGGAACGTAGTAAGTTCTCAATGAGTATTAAGAGAATTATCTTTGGTTGAGGAGGCCGAAACTAAAATGAATAGCAGATAGCAAAGTTCAGAGAACATGAAGATATGTTCATGCCTGTTGTGAAATTTTTTCGGTGGTTTTAGAGTCTAATGAGAAGTGCCTTCATCCATTTAGTGGAAATAGAATGGGCCTGGTAGACAGAAGGACCTGGATTCTAATGCTGTCTTCGCTCCTCGTCTGCTGTGTGACCTGGAGCCAGTCACTTACCGTATCTGTGCCTCGTTTACCTGATCTAAAAAATGGGTGTTACAACTGTAAGCACCCTATGGGGCATGGACTATGTCCAACCTGATTAGCTTGTATCCACCCCAGTGCTTAGTACAGTACCAGGCAAATAATGAGCAATTAAAAATACCATAAAACAAACAACAACAACAACCAAAACCATGTATACTCCAAACCTATTCTATTTGCTCACATATCTGCATTCACAATTGTACACACACAAATACAAGCATACCTCATCATTCATCTAGTCCTTTTCTATAGCATCGCTCAGCCTACATCTCTCCTCTCCTCACCCTCCACTCATGACAATTCACAATCATCTTGAAGGCTCTCCGTCCTATGACTGCACTTCATCTCCTTTCCATCATTCAACTCGTCTTCTCAGTTCTCAAAATAGCTTTCTAGTTGTTACTCACGATCGACTTGCCCGTTTCCATCCTAGCCTGGAATTCCCTCTCCTATCAGCTCAAAATCAGAGACGGCACAGTTCTTTCTGAATTCTTTACTGCTAAATTCCCCCCCACTCCTCTAACCAGCCTCCCCGATTCATTTCCCAGCCCTCTTAAGCCACTTCACCTAATCAAGCGTGAATCAACTCAAGTCCATCCTCATTTAGTGCAAAAAGCTTGGGCCCAGGAGTTCTCTTCTTAGCTGTGAGCTCCTTGAGGGGCACATACACATCTACCAGTTCTGTTGCATTGTACTCTCCCAAGCATAGTTTAGTGGGAGTCATAGGACTTGGATTCTAATCCTGACTCTGTCCCGTTGCTGCTGTTGGACCTTGGGCAAGTCGCTTCAGTTCTCTGGGCCTCAGTTTTCTCATCTGTAAAATGGCATGCAGTAATTGCATATTCATCTTTCCATTCATTTTTTTTCTTCTAGAAGGGGCAGGGAATTTGTCTGTTATGGTGTCATAAAGTGGATAGAGCACTTCCCTTATGCCGCCTTCAAACAAGCCCACGTCTCCCCCGTTCTAAAAAGATCCTCCCTTGACCCCATTGCCCCTTCCGGTTATCACCCTATCTCCCTCCTACCCTTCCTTTCCAAACACCTAAAGCGAGTTGTCTGCACTCGCTGCCTCAAATTCCTCAACTCCAACTCTCTCCTGGACTCCCTCCACTCTGGCTTTCATCCCCTCCACTCCACCAAACCTGCCCTCTCAAAGATTACCAATAACCTCCTTCTTGCCAGATCCAATGGCTGCTACTTCATCCTAATCCTCGTCGACCTCTCAGCTGCCTTCGACACTGTAGACCATCCCCTTCTCCTCAACATGTTACCCAACCTTAGCTTCACAGACTCCGTCCTCTCCTGGTTCTCTTCTTATCTCTCTGGCCGTTCATTCTCGGTCTCCTTCGCGGGATCCTCCTCCCCCTCCCATCCGCTTACTGTAGCGGTTCCTCAAGGGTCAAGTCTCGGTCCCCTTCTGTTCTCCATCTATAGTCACTCCCTTGGTGAACTCATTCGCTCCCACGGCTTCAACTATCATCCCTACACAGATAACACCAAAATCTACATCTCCTCCCCTGTTCTCTCTCCCTCCCTCCAGGCTCGTATCTCCTCCTGCCTTCAGAACATCTCAGCCTGGATGTCCGCGCACCACCTAAAACTCAACTTGTCCAAGACTGAGCTCCTTATCTTCCTTCCTAAACCCTGTCCTCTCCCTGACTTTCTCTTCATTGTAGACGGCACTACCATCCTTCCTGTCTCACAAGCCCACAACCTCGGTGTCCTCCTTGACTCCACTCTCTCATTCACCCTACACATCCAATCCATCACCCAAACCTGCCGTTCTAACTTTCACAACATCGCCAAGGGCCGCCCTTTCCTCTCCATCCAAACCATTACCTTATTGATTCAATCTCTCATCCTATCCTGACTGGATTACTGCATCGGCCTCCTTTCTGATCTCCCATCCTCCTGTCGCTCCCCGCTTCAGTTTATACTTCACTCTGCTGCCCGGATTATCTTTCTACGGAAACGCTCTGGCCATGTCACTACCCTCCTCAAAAATATCCAGTGGTTGCCTATCAACCTTCGCATGAAGCAAAAACTCCTCACTATTGTTTTCAAAGCTCTCCATCGTCTTGCCCCCTCCTACCTCACCTCCCTTCTCTCCTTCACCAGCCCAGCCCACACCATCCATTTCTCTGCCGCCCCGCCTTACCTCCTTTCCCTCCCCACAGCACCTGTATATATGTATATATGTCTGTATGCATTTATTACTCTATTTATTTATTTATTTTATTTGCACATATTTATTCTATTTATTTTATTTTGTTAATATGTTTTGTTTTGTTGTCTGTCTCCCCCTTCTAGACTGTGAGCCCGCTGTTGGGTAGGGACCGTCTCTATATGTTGCCAACTTGTACTTCCCAAGCGGTTAGTACAAGTGCTCTGCACACAGTAAGCGCTCAATAAATACGATTGAATGAATGAATGAATGAATGCCACCGCTAAACTCCTGACTGGGCCTCGTTCTTGCCTGTCCCACCATAGACCCTTGGCCCACGTCCTACCTCTGGCCTGGAATGCCTTTCCACCTCACATCTGCCTAACAAGCTCTCTTCCCCTGTTCAAAGCCCTACTGAGAGGTCACCTCTTCCAGGAGCCTTCCCAGACTGAGCCCCCCATTTGCCTCTGCCCCTCCTCCGCGCCCTCTGCTCTACCCCTTCCCTTCACCACAGCACTTGTGTATATTTGAAGATATTTATTACTCTACTTATTTTATTAATGATGGGCATATATCTATAATTCTATTTATCTATTTTGATGCTATTGCTTCCTGACTACTTGGTTTTTTTTGTGGTCTGTCTCCCCCTTCTAGACTGTGCGCCTGTTGTTGGTAGGGATTGTCTATGTGGCCGAATTGTACTTTCCACGTGCTTAGTACAGTGCCCTGCACACAGTAAACACTCAATAAATACGATTGAATGAATGAATTAGAACCCAGATCCTCTTGACTCCTGGCCCTGTGCTCTTTCCACTAAGTGATACTGCTTCTAATTTAGAGAAATTGTGATTCTGACCCTGGTCATCCCAGTTCTCTTTTGAAATTTCCTCCAGCTTCCCCCTGCTCCTCTTCAGACTCACCGGGCCTGTTCTGGACTGGGGAGCACCGACCTCTGCTGAGAGAGAGGCTCACTCCATCTCGTTGGTCCTGGACGCGGCTGGGGATGACAGGAAGTTCTGGGCGATGGGTGAGAGGTTTCAGGATCCACCCTCCCCCTCTCCGCTCTCTGGCTGTCTGTGCCGTCCCCTCAGATGACGGCCGAGTTATTTCCTGGGGGATTCCCCTTGGGAGTACGGGCCCGGGGCTCCGCTGAGACGGGTGACTGTCCGGGAATCTCAGAAGGCTGGGATCGTGGGCTCCCTGCTGTCCCGGCCCCCACAGCCTAAATAACTACCCATTCCCGTGTGGTTTCCACTCTGGGACTCCTTCCTATGACACCATCAACAGACTAATAATCATTCACTTCCTGGGATTAATAATAGCGTTCTGGTTAAGCTCTGAGGTTTGGAGCTTCATCTCATGCCACGGCTCGGGATCATCTGAAATCTGCAGCAATACAACTTAGACATTCCCCTGCAGCCTGTAACCTCATCATGGGCAGGGAATTTGGCTACCAACCCTGTTACACTGTTATATCATACTCTCCCTAGCACTTACTACCAAGGTCTGCACATAGTCAGTGCTCAATAAATATGATTGTTTGATTGTTGTGCATTATTTTCCCCTACTGAATTCCTATCTGCATTCTCCATTCCTCCCAAGCTTACCATCTCACTGTACCTCGTTCCCAACTCACCACCTTTCCCCCGCTTGGAATTCCCTCTCCCTTCATAGCCACCAGACTACAGGGCTTCCCATCTTCCAAACTCCTTCCCGAAACTCTATTAAATCCACGGGACCTTCCCTGATTATTTTGTTCATAATGGTACGTGGTAAGTGTTCACGATTTTCCAGGGACCGCTCTAAGGGCTGAAGTACCCAAGCTAGTCAGGTTGGACATAGTACCTGTCCCGCATAGGACTTCCAGTCTTAATCCCCATTTTACAGATGAGGTAGTTGAGGCAAGAAGTGAAATGACTTGCCCAAGGTCACATGGCAGACAAGTGGAATTAGAACCCAGGTCCTCTGACTCCCAGCTCCATGCTCTATCAACTGGGCTATGCTGCTTCTCTGTGCTTCTCTGTCTCAGGGTGCTTAATTTTCTCGGCCTGGGCCTGTGTAAAAAGTCCCCTCCCCATCCTTAATAATAATGATAACAGTAATAATAATCGTAATATTTGATAAGCATTTATTATGTGCCGGGCACTGTACAAGCGCTGGGGTGTATACATGCAAATTGGGTCAGACAAGTCCCTGTCCCTCTTGGGGCTCACAGTCTTAACCCTCCCATTTTACTGCTGAGGGAACTGAGGCCCAATGAAGTGAATAGACTTGCCCAAGGTCACATGGCAGACAAGTAGCAAAACTGGGATTAGAACCCGTGACCTTTGACTCCCAGGCCCGTGCTCTGAATAGATGGATGGATGGATAGATGAATGGTTGGAAGGATGGATGGATGGAAGGAAGGAAAGAAGGACTGATGAGAGAGGATGGATTTGACAAGGCAGATGAAACTGCAGGGATCCTTTCTTCCCTTCTCCCATAAAACCTCCCATTTTCCAACTTTCATTCCCCCCCGAGTCATGCTAAAGAGAGTATCGTTATATTTTCATAGTCATTACTAATAATAACATTATTATCGTATTTATTAAGAAGTTGTGTGCCTAAATTTTTCCACTTGCTGGAGTAGAAACAAACGAATCAATTCAGACACAATTTCTGTCCCACAGGGGCTCAGAGTGTAAGAGGAAGAGAGATCCTAGGGATGTTAAGTCACTGCCCCTAGGTCACACAGCAGGCCTGTAGCAGAGCTGGCATCAGAACTCGTCTCACTCAATCAATCAATCAATCTTATTTATTGAGCACTTACTCTGGGCCCAGCACTGTACTAAGCACTTGGAAAAGTTCATTATAACAGAGTTGGTAGACACGTTCCCTGCCCACGATGATCTTACAGTCTAGAGCTATTCCTATTCCTTTAGGCCATGATAATTTTTTTAAAAAAATTATGATATTTGTTAAGCACTTACTATGTGGCAAGCACTGTTCTAAGAACAGTGGGGTAGATACGAGGTCATCGGGGTGTCCCACGTGGCTTCACAGTCTTAATCCCCATTTTACAGATGAGGTCACTGAGGCACGGAGAAGTTAAGTGGCTCACCCAAGGTCACGCAGACGACAAGTGGCAGAGCAGGGTTTAGAACCGCCCCTAAACAGGAGTTACTGTTTGAGGAAATACTAAGCACTTGGGAGAGTTCAGTTTACCAGAGTTGTTAAATGCATTCCCTGCTCCCAGTGAGCTACCAGTCTACAGGGACTCCCCTTCCTTTAGGCCATGATACCTCCCCAAAACCGGATTGTCCGTTCTACTTCAGTCTTAGCTGCCTTCCTCCCAGACTTTGACAATTCATCGACGTCCAGCGTTTTCTGTGAACCCTGTAGGACAGCTAAGTATCTGCCTAGGTCCAAGGACAACTTCTTGGTTAAGTGGTGGGTTGGGATGATTTACACAAGGAAGGAGACATTTTGTTCCAGAGAGGAGGCTGGGCAAGTGACCCTTTTAGGATCCTGACCATGGTGGCCTTCATGTCCCGGTTCCTCAGGCTGTAGATGATGGGGTTAAGGGAGGGGGGCACCACAGGATAGAACACGGACACCAGCAGATCCACGATCGAGGAGGAGTCTGAGGGTGGCTTGATGTAGGCAAATACCACCACCGAGACGAAAACAGTGATGACGGCGAGGTGGGGCAGGCAGTTGGAGAAGGCTTTGGCCCGGCCCTCGGCGACCGGCATCCTCAGGAAGGCCTGGAAGTTGTGCATGTACGAGACGATGATGAGAATGAAGCAGGTGACGCCTAACACTACCCCAGCGGTGACGGTCACGTTGACGGCGACGTGGTCCTTGGAGCAGGAGATCTTCAGCAGGGAGGGAATGTCACAGAAAAACTGCTGGACGATATTGGACCCACAGAAGGACAGGGAGAACGTTCCAACTGAACTCACTACTGCAAACAGGCCCCCACTGAGCCATGAGGCGGCCGCCATTTTCCCACAGGCCACTCTGTTCATGACGACATCGTAGCTCAGGGGGAGGCAGATAGCGGCGTAGCGGTCTTAGGACATCACCGTGAGAACAAAATATTCTGCACCTGAAAAGAAAATCACCAGACAGACCTGTGCTCCACAGCATAAGAAGGAGATTTCTCTGCGGTCCGTCAGGGAGTTGTGAATGGATTGGGCGATAGTGACGGAGATGTAGCAGAGATCGGCCACTGACAGGTACCTGAGGAAGAAGTACATGGGGGTGTGGAGGCGCCGGTCGAAGGTGGTGGCGGAGATGATGAGGAGATTCCCTGTCAGGGCCTCCAGGTAGACCAGGAGGAACAGAGCGGCCTGGACCAGCTGCAGCTCCCGGACCTCCGAGAAACCCAGCAGGAGGAATCCTATCACCGTGGAGATGTTGGACATTTTTGGAAAGCAGCATTGACTTTCTCCAGTGGAGGAGGGAAGAACCAAAGTTAGAGTTCATTGATGGGAAGAGTGAAGAAACTGACAAGACATTTGTTAGTGATTCCCTGTGGAAAAGAGACAGTTATTAAATTAAAAATGATCTTTGAGTTTCATAACCAGCAGGGATAAGGAAAGATCCAGATTTTCACATTATTTTGGTCGAATTAAAGGGAATTACTGAGATTGTCCCCCCCTCAGCCACCCCAACAGAGTTGGTAGACACGTTCCCTACCCACATTGAGTTTAAAGTCTGGAGGGAGATCTTTTTCTATTTTCGTCTTCAACCCTCCCCGCTGCCTGAACTTGTTCACTGCTTCCACTACCCAATACTTTGCATGCGCGCGTGCACGCGCGCGCGCGCGCGCGCGCACACACACACACACACACACACACACACACACACACACACACAGAGCTTCTAGCACAGGGAACCTGACTGTAGCAGCTCCTGTAAAGTGTCAAATGAATATGTTCAGTAATATTTATTAAGCGCTTACTGTGTGCAGAGCACTGCACTAAAAGCTGGGGACAGAACAACAGAATACTCAACAGTCACAGTCCCTACCCACATCGAGCGTATAGTCTAGAGGAATAATGGATTGTAGTTGGGTTGATTTCAGTGAATCTCTGATCACTGGCTTCAGTGCCATCCACCTGCTCCAACTCTTCTCATTATCCGCTTTCTTCAACCAACCCTCCAAAAAGAACCTTCTTACCGTGACCCTCTTTCAATCAATCAATCAATCAATCAATCGTATTTATTGAGCGCTTACTATGTGCAGAGCACTGTACTAAGCGCTTGGGAAGTACAAATTGGCATCACATAGAGACAGTCCCTACCCAACAGTGGGTTCACAGTCTAAAAGGGGGAGACAGAGAACAGAACCAAACATACCAACAAAATAAAATAAGTAGGATAAAAATGTACAAGTAAAATAAATAAATAAATAAATAAATAAATAAATAGAGTAATGAATATGTACAACCATATATACATATATACAGGTGCTGTGGGGAAGGGAAGGAGGTAAGACGGGAGGATGGAGAGGGGGACGAGGGGGAGAGGAAAGAAGGGGCTCAGTCTGGGAAGGCCTCCTGGAGGAGGTGAGCTCTCAGCAGGGCCTTGAAGGGAGGAAGAGAGCTAGCTTGGCGGATGGGCAGAGGGAGGGCATTCCAGGCCCGGGGGATGACGTGGGCCGGGGGTCGATGGCGGGAAAGGCGAGAGCGAGGTACAGTGAGAAGATTAGTGGTGGAGGAGCGGAGGGTGCGGGCTGGGCTGTAGAAGGAGAGAAGGGAGGTGAGGTAGGAGGGGGCGAGGTGATGAACAGCCTTGAAGCCCAGGGTGAGGAGTTTCTGCCTGATGCGCAGATTGATCGGTAGCCATTGGAGGTTTTTGAGGAGGGGAGTAATATGTCCAGAGCGTTTCTGGACAAAGATAATCCGGGCAGCAGCATGAAGTATGGATTGAAGTGGAGAGAGACACGAGGATGGGAGATCAGAGAGAAGGCTAGTGCAGTAGTCCAGACGGGATAGGATGAGAGCTTGAATTAACAGGGTAGCGGTTTGGATGGAGAGGAAAGGGCGGATCTTGGCAATGTTGCGGAGCTGAGACCGGCAGGTTTTGGTGACGGCTTGGATGTGAGGGGTGAATGAGAGAGCGGAGTCGAGGATGACACCAAGGTTGCGGGCTTGTGAGATGGGAAGGATGGTAGTGCCGTCAACAGAGATGGGAAAGTCAGGGAGAGGACAAGGTTTGGGAGGGAAGACGAGGAGCTCAGTCTTCGACATGTTGAGCTTTAGGTGGCAGGCGGACATCCAGATGGAGATGTCCTGAAGGCAGGAGGAGATGCGAGCCTGGAGGGAGGGGGAGAGAGCAGGGGCAGAGATGTAGATCTGGGTGTCATCAGCGTAGAGATGATAGTTGAAGCCGTGGGAGCAAATGAGGTCACCAAGGGAGTGAGTGTAGATTGAGAACAGAAGGGGACCAAGCACTGAACCTTGGGGAACCCCCACAGTAAGAGGATGGGAGGGGGAGGAGGAGCCTGCAAAAGAGACTGAGAAAGAACGACCGGAGAGATAAGAGGAGAACCAGGAGAGGACGGAGTCTGTGAAGCCAAGGTCAGATAACGTGTTGAGGAGAAGGGGGTGGTCCACAGTGTCAAAGGCAGCTGAGAGGTCGAGGAGGATTAGGACAGAGTATGAGCCGTTGGATTTGGCAAGCAGGAGGTCATTGGTGACCTTTGAGAACACTTCCTTCTCCCACCCCTGGCTCCCACAGTTCCTTTGGCCTGGAAATTCACCTTTTTCAATTCCCCAACCCGAAAATATCCCACCGTCAAAACCCTCTGGAATTCCACCTTCTCAAGGAGGATTTAGCTAATTCACTTCTTCCCACCATCTGTCAGTGACCATCTCCAGACTTAATGCATCCGCAGACCCTCAGGATATTGATGCTGAAGGTAAGGTTCATTACTCTAGATTGTAAACTCCTTGAAACATGTCTACCAACTCTTTTATATTGTATTCCTCCAAGCATTTAGTACAGTGCTCTGCACACAATAAGCGCTCAATAAATGTCTCCAATCGGTTGACTGATTAATGTCTGCTGCCCCCCAGACGGTGAGCTCCTTGTGGGCAGGGGCAGGGACATGTCTACCAACTGTTTTATAGGTTGCTCTCCTCAGCACTCAGTTTAGTGCTCTGCATGCATCAAACATGCATAAATATGATTATCAAACACTAATAATAATAACGACAGTATTTGTTAAGCGCTTACTATATGCCAAGCACTGTTCTAAGCGTTGGGGGGGGGATAGAAGGTAATTAGGTTGTCCCACGTGCGGCTCCTAGTCTTAATCCCCATTTAACAGATGATGTAACGGAGGCACAGAGAAATTAAATGACTTGCCCGAAGTCACACAGCTGACAAGTGGCAGATCCGGGATTAGAAACCACGACCTCTGACCCCCACACCTGCGCTCTTTCCACTAAACCACGCTGCTTGTCATCCTCGTATCCACTGTTCCCTACTTTCCTCCTCCTAGTTGTAAATGAAATTTTGCCTATCTAGCCTATTAGATTGAGAAGTCTTTGAAGGCAAGAATCAGACATTTTACCTCTCATTTCATGGTATTTCTTAAGCGCACATTATGTTCCAGGCACTGTTCTAAGATCAGGTGTGAATACAAGAAAACTGGGTGGATCACACTCTCCATCCTTCACAGGGCTCACAGTCTCAGTCCCCATTTTACAGATTAGGGAACTGAGGCACAGAGATGCGAAGTGACATGCCCCAATTCACCCAGAAGAGAAACAACCTGGCCCAGTAGAAAGAGCACATGCCTAGGATCTATTTCCAGCTCTGCGAATTGCTCGCAAGTCACTTACCTTCTCTGTGCCTCACTTCTCCTGTTCTCCCTCCTGCTCAGTCTGTAAACCCCATGAGATACAGGGATTTGTGTCCAACCTGATTAACATGCCCAGTGCTTAGAACACTGTTTGACACATAGTAAGCGCCTAACAAATACCATTTAAAAAATGAAAAAGACGGGGAGCCATTATTAGAACCCAAGGCCTCTGAATCACAGCCCACGTTCTATGTGCTAGGCCACACTGATTCTCTCTCGCATGTGCCCACGATTTGGGTAGGGGGAAGTCCTGTGCGGAGGAATTGGTGATGAAGCATCTGGCTGGTGCAGTCTCAGTCGTACCCTCTTGTCCCTGCCCGAAGGGTTGAAGTCACCACGGGCCAGGGCTGACGCCATGCCATAACTCTCCAGACCGGCAGCCACGGTAGCTGGGGTTTGGGCGGTGGATGTAGGGGGCCAGGGGCCTACCGTAGGGACAAACGTTTTCTCTCTGCTTGTGTATGGAGTCTTGGTTCCAACTCCACCCTGGACCCCGGATATGAACGTCTTCCCAGAGTGACCCTCATACTCACATCGATTAGCCTGGTGGTCCCTTCCCATCCCTCCCCACCCTCAGTCACTCTCACCCGGTCAGCGTGGGGCTTGGGGACCCCTGACCCGCTCTGGGCTAGTCTGGTCCCCCCTCTCTCCTCGGACCCCTGGATGCAGAGGCCACGGTGGGACGGCGAGGAGCCGTTAGCCCCTCTCTGTTCTCCCGCGGACACTGAGAGGCGCTTTCCAGACAGGGCCCCGTCCCCCTAGATAAAGCCACCGCTGCCCCGAGTGGAGTCCCCGGAGCACCTGATCCTGGCGACTCGTCCCCGCAGTCCTTGAATCCCCACAGAGATGAGGATACGGTGATGGCATGCCGTTCCCATGGCAACGGCATCCTAACAGTTCCCCCTATTAGTGACCATCTGGGTCAATGGGTGGGCGCTTCAGCTTCTTTTTTTTCTTCATTGGTACCTGTTAAGCGCTTACTATAGTCCAGGCTATGGGCTAAGTGCTAGGATGTTATACAAGCTAATCAGGTTGGACACAGTTCCTGTCCCACATGGGGCTCACAGTCTCAAACTCCATTTTCCAGATGAGGGAACTGAAGCCCAGAGAAGTGAAGAGACTTACCCAAGGTCCCACAGCCAAAAGATAGCAGAGCCGAGATTAGAACCCAGGTCATTCTGAATCCCAGGTCCACGCTCTATTGACTAGGTCACGCTGATTCTCTGAGTTTCATCTTGTTCATGACCTCAAACAATCAATCGGTCACTTAATCAGTTGTCTTTTCTGACGTCTTCTGATTGCGAATTTAGAGAGAACGAGAAATGACCCTAAATCCATCCTAAGACCCTCCTCCGGGCTGGCATGGGGAAATCAACCCAGAGAAGCTGCACGAGAAGCAGCATAACTTAGTGGAAGAGCCCGGGCTTGAGAGTCAGAGGATGTGGGTTCTAATCTCGCCTCCACCACTTGTCTGTTGTGTGAACTTGGGCAAGCCACTTAACTTCTCTGGGCCTGAGTTACCTCCTCTGGAAAATGGAGATTAATACTGTGAACCCCAGGAGGGACAACCTGATTACGTTGCATTTACCCCAGCTCTTAGATCAGTGCTTGACACATAGTAAGCACTTAACAAATGCAATCATTATTATTATCAGCTTGGGAGGGACTGAGGGGTTCTGAGAACGGGGTGATGGAAAGGAATCACCGATACTGGCTGGGTGGACACGACAGGAAAATCCCTGATTTCAGAAGGAATAGGTTGGAGCCTAGGGGTCGTCCTCGTCTATCTCAGAGTTGTACCAAACTGGGGTGAGGTGGTCACTGCATTCTTTCTTCTGAATGGCATTGCCCCCTTTCAAAATATCTCAGTGATGGAAAATGGAGAAATAATCTGTCAGCCCACATTTCCTCATCCCCTCTTCCAGTCCATCAGAGCACAGCTTTCCCAATCTTCAAAGCCCCTCCGTGATCCTGCTACTTCCAGGATGCCTCGCACGATTCATTTTTCTTCTCCCTATCTTCTCCCAACTACAAATCAGCATCTTAGACAACTTCTCCATTTCTGTACTCACACCCACCATTATTGTTCCGTACATAGTGGCTTTTATAAAATTCAATTTTGAAGCACATAGTCATCTATTTACTACTCTTTTCATTCTCTTCTTCATCCTCTCATTAATTAATTCTGTGTCTATCTCCCCTGTTAGATTTTAAGCTCTTAGATAGCAGGGATGGTGTTTAATTTATTTTGATCTCTCTGAAGGTTCACTACTGTACTTTACACACAGGATGCATTCACTGATTGATGGATGGATGAATTCATAGATGGATGCATGGGTGGGTTGTTGGATGGATGGATAGATGGAAGGGTGGGCGGGTAGATGGATGGATAGATGGATGGATGGATGGGTGGATTGTATGCTGTGTGACCTTAGGCAAAGCACTTCACATCTCTATGCCTTAGTTATCTCATCTGTAAAGTGGGAATTGAGACCGCGGACACCATGTGGGATAGGGAATGTGTAAAACCTGATTAGCTTACTTCTGCTTCAGCATGTAGTACAATGCCTGGCACATAGTAAGCCCTTAACAAATACCACTATTATTGTGGATGGATGAATGGGTGGACGGATGGATGGATGGATGGGTGAACGAATGGATTCGAGGCAAGGATTTGATCAGCCAAATTCATTCATTCATTGATTCCATCACATTTATTGAGTGCTTACGGTGTGCAGAGCACAGTACTAAGCGCTTGGAAAGTACAATTCAGCGACAAATAGAGATCATTCCTGCACACAACGGGCTCCGAGTCTAGAAGGGGAGAGACAGACATCAAAACAAGTAAACAGGCAGTCAAATGTGGGGAAAGGTTTCCAAGATTGCATCCCTTCTCCCTTGTCACCCTGCGATTTTCTGATTTTCATAACCACCTAGAGTGATCTTAAAATTCTTGGAATTACTCTTATTATCAATAGTAGTATCAACATTATCATCATTGAATTTATGAAGAATTTACTTGCAAAAGACTGCCAAGTGCCGGAGAAGAAACAAACTAATCATATCAGACACGTTTCCTGACCCACGGGGGCTCAGATTGTAAGAGAAAGAGAGAGCACATATTGAATCCCGATTTTACAGAGACCCAAAGAGGTTACATAGCTGAACCAAGGTGATACAGCAGGCCGGTGGCAGAATCGGGCAGACATTTCTAATCTCATGACTCCCAGTCACACGCTCATTCCACTAAACCATGATGTCACCCGAACAGTTACGTGTCAGTCATTTATTCATTCATCAATCATATTTATTGAGTGCTTAACTTGAGTAAAGCACTGTACTAAGCTCTTGGAAAGTACAATTCAGAATAAAGAGAGGCAATCCCTCCCCACACCGGGCTTACAGTCACACACGTCTTATCAGCCTCTGTCCCAGACATTGACAAATCCACAGATGCCTGACTTCCTCTTTGGACAGCTCTTTATACATAGGCTACCCCCACGGTCAGAATACTGATGAGGAATGAGGTAGTCAGCAATAGGAAACAGATATTTTGTCCCTTAGAGAAGGGAGGAGGAATCTCCCCTTTAGGACTCTCCCCAGGGCGACCTTCATGTCCCGGTTGCTCAGGCTGTAGATGAGGGGTTCAGGGCCGGGGGCAACACTTTGTAGAACACGGACAACAGCAGGTCTAGCGTCGAGGGGGAACCTGACGTTGGCCTCAAGTAAGCGCAAAAACAGTCATGACAAAGAGAGTGACGACGACAAGGTGGGACAGGCAGGTGGAGAAGGCTTTGGCCCGGCCCTCGGAAGCCGGCATCCTCAGCATGGCCCGGAAGATGTGCAGGTATGAGACGATGAGGAGAATGAAGCAGATGACACCTAAGGCTATCCCACCGGTGACGCTCATGTCTATGGCGATGTGCTCCTCAGAGCAGGAGATCTTCAGCCGGGAGTTCTTCACAGAAGAACTGCTGGACAAGGTTGGACCCACAAGAGCTCAGGGAAAGACTCGGAGCTGAATACAAGACCCCAAACATCACCCTGGTGAGCCAGGTGGTGGCCGCCATCTTTCCACAGTCCGTGCTGTTTATGATGAACTCATAACGCAAGGGGAGGCAGATGGCGGCGTAGCGGTAGTAGGACATCGACGTGAGAAGCAGAAACTGTGAACTGGCAAAGAGGATCACCAAGAAAATCTGAGCGGCACAGCTTAAGAAGGAGATGGAGTTGCAGTTGGTCAAGGAATGGAGGACGGAGTTGGGGACGATCATGGTGATGAGCCAGAGGTCGAGGATGGACAGGTTCCTGAGGAAGAAGTACATGGGGGTGTGGAGGCACCGGTCGAGGACAGTGACGGGGACGATGAGGAGATTCCCCGTCAGGGCCACCAGGAGGATCAGGAGGAACAGGCTTCGGCTTCAAGGCTCTCCATCACCTCGCCCCCTCCTACCTCACCTCCCTTCTCTCCTTCTACAGCCCAGCCCGCACCCTCCGCTCCTCTGCCGCTAATCTCCTCACCGTGCCTCGTTCTCGCCTGTCCCGCCGTCGACCCCCGGCCCACATCATCCCCCTGGCCTGGAATGCCCTCCCTCCCCACATCCGCCAAGCTAGCTCTCTTCCTCCCTTCAAGGTCCTACCGAGAACTCACCTCCTCCAAGAGGCCTTCCCAGACTGAGACCCCTCCTTCCTCTCCCCCTCGTCCCCTCTCCATCCCCCCCGCCTTACCTCCTTCCCTTCCCCACAGCACCTGTATATATGTATATATGTTTGTACGTATTTATTGCTCTATTTATTTTACTTGTACATATTTATTCTATTTATTTTATTCTGTTAATGTTTTGTATTTGTTCTCTGTCTCCCCCTTCTAGACTGTGAGCCCACTGTTGGGTAGGCACCGTCTCCATATGTTGCCACCTTGTACTTCCCAAGCGCTTAGTACAGTGCTCTGCACACAGTAAGCGCTCAATAAATACGATTGAATGAATGAATGAACAGCGCGGCCTGGACCAGCTGCTGCTCCCGGACCTCTGAAAATCCCAGCAGGAGGAATCCGGTCACCGTGGAGACGCTGGGCATTTTTGGGAGACAGCGTTGACTTTCTGCAATAGATGAGGGAAGAGCCAAAGATAGAGTCAATTGATGGGATGAGTGAAGAAACTGACTGGACACTTAATGGTGCTTCTCTATGGATAGGAGACAGTTATTGAATTCAAAATGATCTCTGAGTTCACCGTGGAGACACCAACAATTCTGTGGAATGATGTCGACTCCCTGCACAGGAAGAGGGAGGGAAGACTTCAATTTAGAGATGTTGAGGTTTGGGGTGAAGGAATAGGACTAAATCAATCAATTCTACTTTTTGAGTACCTACAGAGGAAACGGTTTTAGTACATATAATCACTGCCCCCCAGGGAGCTTCCATTCTATTGGAAGCACCAAGCTTCGAACTGTGTAGAAGCAGGGTGCTATTGGGAAGAAGACAGGCCTGGGAATCAGAGGACCTGGGTTCTAATCCCACCTCTACCAGTTCTCTGCTGCAAAGCCATGGGAAAGTGAGTTAATGTGTCAACGCCTAAGTTTTCTCAATAGTAAAATGAGGATTTGACACCCGTTTCCTTCTTCCTTAGTCTGCGAATCCCTCGTGGGACTTGTGTATACAAGGTTGCACTGAATCTCCCTCAGCATTTCATACTTTGCTTGGCTCATAGTAAGCACTTAATCACTATCAAGAGAATTATTTTGAGTTGAGACCGAAACTAAAATGAATAGCAGAGGTCAGAGAACATGAAGATATGTTCATGTCTCTTGTGAATTTTTTTTGCTGATTCTACAAACAAGAAGTGCCTTTACACATAAATTCATCCATTTAGTGGAGAGAGAACGGGCCTGGTAGACAGAAGGACCTGGATTCTAATCCTGTCTCCGCCCCTCATCCACTGTATGACCTGAGGCCAGTCACTTACCTTTTGTGCCTCAGTTACCTTATCTGTAAATTGGGGATTATGACTGAAAGCACTATTTGGGGCATGGACTATGTCCAACCTGATTAGCGTTTATCCACCCCAGTGCTTAGTACAATACCTGGCATGTAACAAGCACTTGATGATACCTTAAAACAAACAGCAACAGTACAACCCACGTAGACATTAAACTGATTCCATTTGCTCAATATCTGCATTCCCACTTGAACTCACACAAACACAAGCATACTTCATCAGTCATCGAGTTATGTTGCCAACTACTACTTCCCAAGCGCTTAGTACAGTGCTCTGTACACAGTAAGCACTCAATAAATACGATTGAATGAATGAATGAATCTAGTCCTTTCCTACAGCATCCCTAACCCTACATCTCTCCTCTCCTCAGCCTAGTCTCGTGACAGATCGTGTCTTTTCACAAGGAACAAAAATGCACAATCGGCTTGAAGGCTCTCCGCCCTGTGACTGCACTTCATCCTCTTTCCATCGTTCAACTCGTCTTCTCTGCTCTCAAAGCAACTTTCTAGTTGTTACTCACGATCGATTCTCCCGTTTCCAACTTAGCCTGGAACTCCCTCTCCTATCGGCTCAAAATCAGAGAGAGCACAGTTCTTTCCAACTTGTACTTCCCAAGCGCTTAGTACAGTGCTCTGCACACAGTAAGCGCTCAATAAATACGATTGATTGATTGATTGATTGATTGATTTCCGAATTTTGAGCACTGCTAAAATCCTCCCTCCGCCTACCAGCTTCCCCGATTCATTTCCCAGCCCTCTAAACCCACTTCACCTAACTCAAACATGAATCAACTCATTTCCATCATCATTTAGTGGAAAAAGCATGGGCCCAAGAGTTCTCTTCTTGACTGTGAACTCCTCGAGAGGAGCATACATGTCTCCCAGCTCTGCTCTGCTCTATTCTGTTCTACTCTCCCAAGCATAGCTTAGTGGGAGTCAGAGGACTTGGGTTCTAATCCTGACTCTGTCCCTTTGCTGCTGTGGGACTTTGGACAAGTCCCTTCACTTCTCCGGGTCTCAGTTTCCTTATCTGTAAAATGACACCCAATAATTGTATATTCATCTTTCCATTCTTTTTTTCCTTCTTGAAGGGGCAGGGAATGTGTCTGTAATGGTGTTCTAAAGAGGATAGAGCACGGGCTCGGGAATCAGAAGGGGTCAGAAGGACCTGGGTTCTAATTCTGCCTCCGCCTCACGTCTCTGTGTGACCATGGGCAAGTCATTCAACTTCTCTGAGCCTCAGTAACCTCATCTGTAAAATTGGGGTTAAGACTGTGAGCCCCATGTGGAACAAGGACTGTATCCAACTTGCTTAACTTGTATCTACCCCAGCCCTTAGGACTGTGCTTGGAACAGAGTAAGAGCTTAACAAGTACTACTATTATTGTTATTACTCTCCAAGTACATAATGCACACAATAAGCACTCAATCAATATGATTCAAGATTAATCGATTGATAGTAAATTAAACAGTGTGAACCTAGCCCAGTAGTCTGGAAAGCCCATGAGGGCAGGGATTCCAACTTTTCCCACTATTTGTCTTCTCCCAACATTTGGAAAGAACTCTTACAGGGAGAAATTACTGATAGTGTCAGTGGCTGTCCAAAGCTGGCCACGCTCTCTCAGTCCTGCCTGTCATTGACCCTCTGCAAGGGATTCTGGGACCCATTGAAGGCCATAGTGACCATCCACGGTGCTGACACTGTCCTGGAGCACTGTAGCCCGGCGGGTAGTTGGCATGGTAGCGAGGTATGAGGAGGAAGGAGGAGAGGGGTGTGACAGTAGGGGGTTACTTAACTGGAAAATCCCTCTCCTCCTGCTAGCACCCCTGCCCCGTTGGGGGCTGCGACCCTGGTCCGAACCCCAACTTCGGCCCCAGACTGGCTTCATCTCTTCCATGCTCATCCCCGTCCTCCCCCCGCCCGGCCATCCCACTCACCCCCAGTCACTCTCACCGGGGCAGCGTGGGGGTGGGGGTTGCTGACCTTTTCATTCATTCATTCATTCAATTGCATTTATTGAGCACTTACTGAGTGCAGAGCACTGTACTAAGCGCTTGGGAAGTACATGTTGGCAACATACAGAGACGGTCGCTACCCAACAACGGGCTCACAGTCTAAAAGGGGGAGACAGACAACAAAGCAAAACATGCGGACAGGTGTCAAGTCACCAGACTAAATAAAAATAAAGCTAGACTGGGCTGGTCCCTTCTTTCCCCTCAGACTCATGGGTTCGGTCAGCCAGGAAGGAGCAGCGAGGGGCCCTCTAACCCTCTCTGGTCTGACTCAGACCCTGACAAGCTGTAGAGACGGGCCCTCCTCGCTGTAGATAAAGCAGGAGCTGCTCTGAGGGGCATCCCTGGAGGATGGCTCGGGGCCCTGCCGATGGAAACTCGTGACGTGAACGATCTGAACACCCTTTGGTCGCGTGGTTCCCGAGGCTCCTGGGAGATGAGGGCCTGGTTCCTGCAGCATCAGCGCTGGTGCAGGCCCCCGGGGTTCCTATGGAAAAAGCGGTACCTGCATCCCAGCGTCCCAACGCTTCCTGTATTCACCAACAGTCTTTAGCCACCGTGAATGGTTTTACCTTTGCCTAATTCCCAATCTGAAACACTCGATCTGTCAGTCAATCAGCTCAATGTAACTTTTTCTTCTGGCGCTTCGTAAGCGTTTATTATATATCAGGCACGATATTGAGTGCTGGAGTACAAACAGGCTAATTCATTCGTTCAATCGTATTTATTGAGCACTTACTGTGTGCGGAGCACTGTACTCAGCGCTTAGGGAGTACAAGCTAATCAGATTGGCCTGAGTCCCGGTCCCCCGTAGGACTCACATCGCAATTCCCATTTTACAGATGAGGGACCTGAGGCCCAGAGAAGTGAAGTGACTTGCCCAAGGTCACACAGCAGATGATTAGGGGAGCCGGGATTAGAACCCAGGTCTTTCCGTACTCTATCCACTAGGCCTCACTGCTTCTCTTGGCTTTCTGGGATCAAGATACCCGGTCTCTTTACCCGAGTGGGACTTAATTGGATTGGAGGCCAGGCAGCCTCCCTGGGAATCCATGGAAAATCTATGTTGGAACCAGGTGATTCCTTTTTCCTGTTTGCATTAATCCTCCGGTCACCCTGAATAATCAGAAACGGATAGACGACCTGAAACCTAACGACCCTAACACCATTGGCCAGTTCACCAGCAGAGGAGATTTTTCTTTCACGTTGAATATAACACTCAGCATGATGGACGGTCGCACATAAAAGAGGCCATAGAGGGCAACCAGGGCAACCACCCTCTTCGCCTCCCTGACCTCGGGTATCGCCCCGGGGAAGCATCTGGGGCCATGGAGGTGGGGATCCGGCCCGTGGTTGTCTGTACAGGATAACACCAAGTAGCGGCTGGAATTAGAACAAAGGTCCTTCTGAGTCCCAGGCCCAGGTTTTAATCTGCTGTGTGACCTTTGGCAAGTCTCTTCACTTCTCTGGGCCTCAGTTACCTCATCTGAAAACTGGGAATTAATACTGTGAGCCCCATATGGGACAACCTGATTACTTTGTATCTACCCAGCGTTTAGAACAGTGCTTGGCACATAGTAAGCACTTAACAAATTCCAAAATTATTAAATTATTAATATTATTATTCATCTGCATCTTTTTGCTGGACTTGCATCTTTCTAAATTGCTCCCCCCACTACTCCCGCCAGATCAGCGCTTAGAATAGTGCTTTGCACATAGTAAGAGATCAATAAATGCCATCATTATTATTATTATCCCAATTCTTATGGCTGCAGGCTCACTTTCCCTCCTTGGCTCTTGTTTCGCCTGGAACTGGCAGAACTGTGATGGATGTGAGGAGTTCTGAGTGCAATGCGAAGAGTTCAGAGTCTCTCATTTCCATTTATGACTTTAGCTTCTTCTGAGACAAAGGCCAGTCTGCTTACAGACACACCCTTGACTGCTTCTGATTCTTTCTCCTGCTTCTTCTTGTTGTTCTAGGTGCAATGCGAAGAGTTCAGAGTGTCTCATTTCCATTTATGACTTTAGTTTCTGCTGAGACAAAGGCCAGTCTGTTGACAGACACACCCTGGACTGCTTCTGATTCTTCCTCCTGCTTTTCGTTCTTGTTACTAAGCCCTTACTATGGGCAAGACACTGTACTAAGAGCTGGGGTCGATGCAAACTAATCGAGTTGGATGCAGCCCCTGTCCCACGTTGGGTTCACAGTCTTAATCCTCATTTTTCAGATGAGGTAACCGAGGCCCGGGGAAGTGAATTGACTTTCCCAAGGTCACACAGCGGGAAAGTGGTGGAGCCGGGATTAGAACTCAGGGCCTTCTGACACCATGCCCTGTGCGCTTTCCACTCTTCACACTGCTACTCAGGCTTGTATGCTTTGCTCTAGAATTACAGGTCTGGGTAGTTTAGTTCAGAGATTCCTGCTTACATAGTTTGTGAACTCGATGTGGGCAGGGAACGTTTCTACCAACAGGGTTGTAGTGTCCCAAGTGCTTAGTACAGTGCTCTGCGCAGTACGTGCTAGCTAAGTACCATTGATACCGTTAAATAGAGTTTGTTTCAGGGTTCCACTAGCGAACTGGGAGTGATTACCATATGGAACAGGGACTGTGTCCAACCTGATGAGTTTGCATCTACCCTGGTGCTTAGTTCAGCGCCTGGCACATGGTAAGTGCTCAACAACTACCATTAAAAAATGTGATAGTTTGAGTGATTGATTGCCTGAGCCTTCCCTAGAAGAAGAGAAGAGAAGCAGCGTGGCTTAGTGGAAAGAGCCCAGGCTTGGGAGTCAGAGGTCATGGGTTCTAATCCTGGCTCCGCCACTTGTCAGCTGTGTGACTTTGGGCAACTCACTTCACTTCTCTGGACCTCAGTTCCCTCGTCTGTAAAATGGGGAATAAGACTGTGAGCCCCACGTGGGACAACCTGATGACCTTGTATCCACCCCAGCGTTTAGAACAGTGCTTGGCACATAGTAAGCACTTAACAAATATCAACATTATTATTATTAAGAAGGTGGCGTGTTTCCTACAGGATTTTTCCGCAAAGGTACCCGTCCCCAGGACGAAATTCATGTGTCCCTGTTTCTCAGAGCCATCCTCTCACTCCCAGCACCCTCCTCAGGGAGGCCTTCATGTCCCATTTCCTCAGGCTGTAGATGAGGGGGTTCATGGAGGGGGGAACCTCCGTGTAGAACACGGACACTAGCAGGTCCAGCGTGGAGGAGGAGTCTGAGGGCGGCTCGAGATGGGCGACAGTTCCCGTGGAAATTAATAAAATCACCACGGCTTGGTGGGGCAGGCATCTTCAGTACGGCCCGGAAGATGTGCACGTATGAGACGACGATGGAGACGAGACTTGAGACGTTCAGAATGGTGCAGAAGACCGGGACTCCAATCTCCTGGAGGTTGCCACTGGGACCTGAAAGTTTCATCATTTGGAGAGCGTCACAGAAGAAATGGTGGATCACGTTGGACCCGCTGAAGCCGACGAAAAAGGTGGCGGCGCTCACGGTACCACCCAGCCATGAGGCGGCGGCCATCTTCCCACAGGCCCCTCGGTCCATGATGACCTCGTAGCGCTGGGGGAAGGAGATGGCGGTGTAGCGGCAGTAGGACATCGCCGTGAGCAAGGATACTTCGACACCCGCAAGGGATTACGAACAAGACTTGAGAGATGCAACACGGGACAGAGATTTCTCTGCGGTCAGTCAGGGAGTCGTGGATGGATTTGGGGACGGTGATGGAGATGTAGCAGAAGTAGATGAGGGACAGGTGCCTGAGGAAGAAGCACATGGGGGTGTGGAGGTGCCGGTCGAGGATGGTGACGGCGACGATGAGGAGATTCCCCGTTAGGGACGCCAGATAGACCAGGAGGAACAGCGCGGCCTGGACCAGCTGCCGCTCCTGGGCCTTCGAGAATCCCAGCAGGAGGAATCCTGTCAATGCCGTGCCATTGGCCATTTCCTTCCAAGAGATAAGATGTTCTAGCTGTGTAGGAGAAGAACGTTTTTAGCCATTACAAATTAATTTATTCAATCGTATTCATTGAGTGCTTGCTGTGTGCAGAGCACTGTACTAAGCACTTGGGAAGTACAAGTTGGCAACATATAGAGAAGGTCCCTACCCAACAACAGGCTCACAGTCTAGAAGGGGGAGACAGACAACAAAACAAAACATCTGTCTAATCGTCACACAGTAAGTCTTTGTAAATACTTTTACTGCTGTTCCTACTTTCTTCTGGTGGACAAGATCATGGTGACACATATTTGACTCTCCCAAGTACTAAGTATAGTTCTCCGACCATGGTCAGCGCTCAATACATGCCATTGATTGATGGCTGGATTAATTAGTGGCTGCTTCCCCTTCTAGACTATAAACTCCTTGTGGACAAGGAAAATGTCAACCAACTCTGTTGTACTGTACTCTCCCTAGTGCTTAGTACAGTGCTCTGCATGTAGTAAGGGCTCAATAAATACGATTAATTGATAGCACTCACTAAATACCATTGATTGATCGATTGATTCATGACATACAGCCAGGTTGAGGTTACCCACTTTCTATTAGATTGTAAATACACCATAATAATAATAATATGTTCGATTCACCGGATTTGAATACGACCTGTGGCAATTGTTGAGCTCATACTATGTTCCAAGCGCTGGACTGGTTAAAGTCCAATCGTGGCTTAGTGGAAACAGAATGGGCTTGGGTGTCAGAGGTCGTGGGTTCTAATCCCGACTCTGCCACTTATCAGCTGTGTGACTTTGGGTAAGTCACTTCACTTCTCTGCGCCTCAGTTCCCTCATCTGTAAAATGGGGATTATGACTGGGAGCCCCACGTGGGACAGCCTGATTACCTTGTATCTACCCTAGTGCTTAGACCAGTGCTTGGCACAACGGAAGTGCTTAACAAATGCCATATAATAATAATAATTATTATTATTATTAGATCAGATGCAATTCCTGTCCCACACGGGGCTCATAGTCTAAGAGGAAGGAAAACAGATATTTTAATGCCCATTTTACAGATGAGGAAACTACGTCATAGAGAATTTAAGTGATTTGTCCAAGATCACACAGCAGGGAAGTGACTCCCAGCCCTCTGTTTTTCCATTAGTATACACCCTTTATCCCCACATTAATATCGATCATCCAGTGGTATTTATTGAGTGCTCACTGTGTGCTATACTAAGCACATGGAGAGTACAACAGAACTGATAGGCACATTCCCTGACCTCACTGAGCTTGTCTTCCCTCCTACTTAAACTATGAGCTCTATGTGGGACCGGAACTGCGTCCAAAGAGATTAACCTGTATCTACCCCAGTGCTTGGACCAGTGCTTGACACGTGGGGAGCGCATAATAAATAATAAATAAATAAAAAGTATAAAATAAATAAATAAATGAGAACTGCATCCAAACAGATTAACTTGTATCTAAGAGAAGATACAAGAGTCACGCTGCTTCTTGTGGCTCAGTGGAAAGAGCCCAGGCTTTGGAGTCGGGGTCATGGGTTCAAATCCCAGCTCCACCAATTGTTAGCTGTGTGACTTTGGGCAAATCACTTAACTTCTCTGGGCCTCAGCTACCTCATCTGTAAAATGGGGATTGACTGTGAGCCCTCCGTAGGACAACCTCTACCTTCCTCCCTTCAAGGCCCTGCTGAGAGCTCACCTCCTCCAGGAGGCCTTCCCAGACTGAGCCCCTTCCTTCCTCTCCCCTTCGTCCCCCTCTCCATCCCCCCCATCTTACCTCCTTCCCTTCCCCACAGCACCTGTATATATGTATATATGTTTGTACATATTTATTACTCTATTTATTTATTTATTTTACTTGTACATATCTATTCTATTTATTTTATTTTGTTGTATGTTTGGTTTTGTTCTCTTTCTCCCCCTTTTAGACAGTGAGCCCACTGTTGGGTAGGGACTGTCTCTATATGTTGCTAATTTGTACTTCCCAAGCGCTTAGTACAGTGCTCTGCACATAGTAAGCGCTCAATAAATACAATTGATGATGATGATGATGACAACCTGATCACCTTGTAACCTCCCCAGTGCTTTGCACATAGTAAGCGCTTAATAAATGCCATTATTACTATTATTATTATTGCCCCGGTGCCTAGAACAGTACCTGACACATGGGGAGTGTTTAATAAATAAAAATAAATAAACAAATAAATGAGCAGGCAGTCTAGAGATGCATGGAAACTGCCTCGATCCTTTCAGGAAAAATGTATCTTTTATGGTATATGTTCAGCAGTTACTATGTGCCCGGCGCTATACTAAGCGCTGGGATAGATTCAAGCTAATCAGGTTGGATACAGTCCCTGTCCCTCATGGGGCTCACAGTCTTAATCCCCATTTTACAGTTAAGGTCACTGAGGCACAGAGAAACCAAGTGACTTGTCCAAGGCAGACAGTAGACAATCGTCAGGGCCAGGATTAGAACCCAGGTCCTTCTGGCTCCCAGGCCCGTGCTCTTTCCAATAGGCCACACTGTTTCTCCACTGTGACCGCTAAACCCCACACCCAACACTTTTTCTGACAACCTGACAACGGATAAAATGGCAAATGGAGTTCTCACGTACCAACTGACATGGGAGGGATTGAGTCGACCAATCTCGTCTGCTTCCTCTTCTCCGAACATCGGAACCCCAAGAGCAAATCTCTGATTGTCAACTCCTCTCCCTTCGACGAGAACCTGGAATGAGCCGAGCCATGGAGGGGGTGGGATATTTTATCCCTCTCCTGTTGAGGGGCATCTTTGTATCACTGTGTCCACGCCGGTCACCAGTGTTACTAGTTGGGGTGCTTGTCTAGGGAGGGCTGAGGAGCTCAGAGACAAAGTGAAATCACCTGAGACACTGCACTTCCTCCAAGGCTTTTGCTAATCTCCTGGCACACCTAGAGTTTTGTTGTTTGTTTGTTTTGATGGCATTTGTTAAGCTCTTACTAGGCGTCAAACGCTATTCTAAGCGCTGTTTGGACGATTGTGGTACAGGAATTCACGTTCAGGTAATAATAATAATAATAATAATAATAATGGCATTTGTAAAGTGCTCACTATGGGCAAAGCGCTGTTCTAAGCGCTGGGGAGGATACAAGGTGATCAGGTTGTCCCACATGTGGTTCACAGTCTTAATCCCCATTTTATAGATGAGGGAACTGAGGCCCAGAGAAGTGAAGCCCAAAGTCACACAGTTGACAATTGGCGGAGCCAGGACTGAACCCATGACCTCTGGGCTCTTTCCACTAAGCCACACTGCTTCTCATAGTACATAGGTACTATGTATGTCTCATAGCTACGTAGTAGAAGTCTTAAGTGCATTCATTAAGTGCTTACTGTCTGCTCTGCACACAGTAAGCGCTCAGTAAATACGATTTATTAATTACTGGGTGTAGAGCACTGTACTAAGCACTTAGTGCAGTGCTCTGCACATAGTAAGAGTTCAATACGACTGAATGAAGACTTGTTACTACCCAAGTGCTTAGTACAGTGCTTGGCACATAGTAAGCGCTTAACAAATGCTATTATTTTTATTATTTTCATAAGTGATAGGAGAAAGTACACGGATGGGGAGTTAAACACAGTCCCTGTCCCTCATGCAGATTACAATCTAAAAGTGGACGGAAATCACATTTACCAACTCTGTTGTATCGAATGCTCCCAAGCGCTTAGTACAGTGCTCTGCATCATCATCATCAGGTTGTATTTATTGAGTGCCTGCCATGTGTAGAGCACTGTACTAAGCACTTAATTCCTTAGTAGATACCATTGATTGATTGATAGTTGTCCTTCATCCTCGAAGAAGATTCCACAACGATAATAAGAATATAGTAAGTGCTTAACAAATGCCATAATAATGGCATAATGAGTGCTTAACAAATACCATAATAATAGTAATATAATTGCTTGACAGTTGCCATAATAATAATAATAGTGCATGCTTAACAAATACCATCATAATAACATAGTGCATGCTTAACAAAAAACCACAATAATAATACAGTAAGTGCTTAACAAATGCCATAATAAGAATATAAGTGCTTAACAAATGCAATAATAATCATATAGTGAGTGCTTTACAAATACCACAATAATAATATAGTAACTGCTTAACCTATACCATAATATAGTGCGTGCTTAACAAGTACCATAATAATAATATAGTAAATGCTTAACAAATGCCGCAATAATAACACAGTGAGTGCTTAATAAATGCGACCATAATAATATAATAATAATAGTAATAATGGCATTCATTAAGCGCTTACTATGTGCCAAGCACTGTTCTAAGCGCTGGGGGAGAAGCAAGGTAATCGGGTTGCCCCACATGAGGCTCACAGTCTTCATCCCCATTTGACAGATAAAGAAACTGAGGCACAGAGAAGTGGAGTGACTTGCCCAAGGTCACACAGCTGACAACTGGTGGAGTCGGGATTAGAACCCATGACCTCTGACTCCCAAGCCAGAGCTCTTTCCACTGAGCCATGCTTCTTCTCAATATAGTGAGGACTTAACAAATAACATAATAATAATGTAGTAAGCGCTTAACAAATGTGGTAATAATAATATGGTGAGTTCTTAACAAATACCATAATAATAATGTAGCAAGTGTTTAACAAATACTGAAATAATAATATAGTGAGTGCCTAACAAATCCTATAATAATAATAGCATAGCGAGTGTTTAACAAATTCCATAAGATAGTGAGTGCTTAACAAATGCCATAATAATCATATAGTAAGTGCTAAACAAATGCCATAATAAGAATATAATAAGTGCTTAACATATGCCATAATAATAATATAGTGCGTGCGTAACTAATACCATAATAATAATACAGTAAATGTTTAACAAATGCTGCAATAATAATATGGTGAGCGCTTAATAAATGCCATAATATATAGTGAAGGCTTAACCAGTACCATAATAATAATATAGTAAGTGCTTAACAAATGCGGTAGTAATGATATAGTGAGTGCCTAACAAATACCATAATGATAATATAGTAAGCGCTTAGCAAATGCCATAATAATAATGTAGTGAGTTCTTAACAAATATCATAATAATATAGCAAGTTCTTAACAAATACTAAAACAATAATATAGTGAGTGCTTAACAAATCCCATAATAATAGTATAGTGAGTGTTTAACAAATCCCATAAGGTAGTGAGTGCTAAACAAATACCGTAATAGTGTGAGAAGTGCTTAGAAGCAGAGTGGCTCAGTGGAAAGCGCACGGGCTTGGGAGCCAGAGGCCATGGGTTCATGTCAGCTGTGTGACTTTTGGCAAGTCACTTAACTTCCCTGGGCCTCAGTTACCACATCTGGGAAATGGGGATTAATAATAATAACGTTGGTATTTGTTAAGCACTTACTATGTGCCAAGCACTGGTCTAAGCTCTGGGGGTGATACAAGGTAATCAGGGTTGCCCCACGTGGGGCTCACAGCCTTAATCCCCATTTTACTGATGAGGTAACTGAGGCACAGGAATTAAAACTGTGAGCCCCACCTGGGACAACCTGATCACCTTGCATCCCCCCAGCGTTTAGAACAGTGTTTTGCACATAGTAAGCGCCTAACAAATGCCATCATTATTATTATTAACAAATGCCATAATAATAATTTAGTTAGTGCTTAGCAAATACCATAATAAGAATAGAGTAAGTGCTTATCAAATGCCATAATAATAATATAGTGAGTGTTTAATTTATACCATAATAATAGCAGAGTGAGTGCTAAACAAATATAGTAATCTAGAGAGCGCTCAACAAATACAACAGCAATGCCGATAATATTAATAATTATTGTAAATCTAGGCGGATAAATCTAGGTGGACCAATATCTCCCTTCAGTTTTGCAATTTTTCTACTTCCAGAAGTTGAACGTGACGGCCCACTGGGAATCCTAACTTCTGAGAGCAGGTGGGATCCTCGGGGTATGGGAGAACATGAGAGTCGTACGTTTTTCAGGAGTTCATAAAATCAGCTCCTCTGTATTTGCAGAACGTTGTTCTGAGAGTATTGGCCACCAGTTCTGGGCTCCGATGGGAAGACCATCAGAGATCTAGAACACTTTCTGGCGATTGTGAGTGCGGTGGCTGAGACCCGAGTAATTGTGAGAGCTAAGGAGGGAATCCATCCGTCAATGGGGGCTTACTGGGTGCAGAGCACTGCACTAAGCGCTTGGGAGTGCACACTAGTACAGAGTGGGTAGACACGTTCGCTGCCCATTGCCTGGCTACTTGTTTTGTTTTTGCCTGTCTTATTGGTTTTTTTTTGTTGTTGTCTGTCTCCCCCTTCTAGACTGTGAGCCCGTTGTTGGGAAGGGATTGTCTCTACCTGTGTCCGAATTGGACGTTCCAAGCGCTTAGTCTAGTGCTTTGTACACGGTAAGCGCTCAATAAATACGACTGAATGAAGGAATGAACGAGTTTACGGTCTAGAATTAGAGGCAGACGTTAGTCAAAGAATCAGTGGAATTATCCAGCGCTCACTGTGTGCAAAGCACTGAATAAGTGATTGGAAGAGTCCAATGTAATAGAGTTGGTGGACATGATCTCTGCTCCAGTGATCTTACACTGTACATGGGGAGGCAGACATTAGTCAATCAATCAGTGCTATTTATTGAGAGCTTGTGTGAAGAACACCAAATTAAGCAACTGGAAGAATATAATATAACAGTCGGTAATAGTAATAATGACGGTATTCGTTAGTCGCTTACTATGTGCCAAGCACTGCTGATGACGATGACGGCATTTGCTAAGGGCTTACTATGTGCAAAGTACTGTTGTAAGAGCTAGGTGGATACAAGGTGATCAGGTTGTCCCTCGTGAGGCTCAGAGTCTTAATCCCCATTTTACAGATGAGGTAACTGAGGCCCAGAGAAGTGAAGTGACTTGCCCAAAGTCACACAGCTAACAGGTGGCGGAGCCGGAATTAGAACCCACGACCTCTGGCTCCCAAACCCGGACTCTTTTCACTGAGCCACGCTGCTTCTCTAGACACATTCTCTGTCCACAACGAACTGACGTCTAGAGGGAGTGAGCAAATCTCTCTCATTTAATTCCTGACCTGATTCTATGAAGACCCGTGAGGAAGGTGAACTTGAGTTTCCTGATTTTAAAAGTAAACTGAGGAAATTGAGAGAAGCGAAGTGGCGTGCCCAAGATCACACAGCAGGCAAGGCTTGGAGCCGGGATTATGCTCTTTCTATTAGACCAAGCTCAGAGTACTGTTTACAGGACACGGGATGACTAGGCTGGGGAGAGATGTTCTAGTCTGAAGCAGAGACCAATAGCGGAGAGGTTTCTTTTATGATAATGACAGTATTCGTTAAGCTCTTAATATGTTCCCAACACTGTTCTAAGCTCTGGGGTAGACACAAGGTCATTAGGGTGACCTACGTGGGGCTCACAGTCTTCAACACCATTTTACAGATGAGGGAACTGAGACACAGAGAAGTTGTGACTTGCCCAAAGTCACACAGTTGACAAGTGATGGAGCCAGGATTAGAACCCATGACCTCTGACTCCCAAGCCTGTGCTCTTTCCACTGAGCCATGCTTACTACGTGCCAAGCACTGTTCTAAGCGCTGAATAAGGATATAGTAATGATGATAATGATATCGTAACAAATGGAAGCATCGTGGCTTAGTGGATAGAGGCTGGGCTTGGGAGTCAGAGGTCATGGATTCTAATCCCGGCTCCATCACTTGTCAACTGTGTGACTTTGGGAAAGTCACTTCACTTCTCTGTGCCTCCGTTCCCTCATCTGTAAAATGGGGATTAAGACTGTGAGCACCATGTGGGACAATCTGATTACCTTGTACCTACTTCAGTGCTTAGAACAGAGCTTGGCATATAGTAAGCACTTAACAAATACCATCATCATCATTATTATTATTATTATAGTAAGCACTTAAATACCATCATCATCATCATCACTGTTATGATATAATATTACTATTATTATTCTAATTACTATTCAATTCTACTAATCTACATTCTGGGCTGTTCCACTGTTGTATTATTACTCTTCTAAGAGCTGGGGTAGATTACAAGTTCATTAGTTTGGATACAGTCTCTGTCCTGCATGGGGCTCATGGTTTAAGTAAGGGAGAGAAGAGGGGAACTGAGGCACATAGAAGTTAAGTGATTCATCCAAGGTCACACAGAAAGCAGTTGGCAGAACAAGGATTAGAACCCAGCTCCTCTGACTTCCAGGCTCCTGTTCTTTCCACTAGGGCATGCTGCTTCTCCCAGGCTTGTTAGTTTGAGGGGCTCTTGGCGTCTACAGAGACCCTGCCCTGAGAAGCTCTCCATCAGCTTGTCTTCAAGGCTCTCCGTCCCCTCGCCCCTCCTCCCTCAGCTCCCTTCCAGCCTTCTCCAGCCCAGCCCGCACCTTCCACTCCTCTGCCGCCGCTAGCCTCCTCAATGGGCCTCCTTCTCGCCCGTCGACCATCGGCCCACGTCCTTCCCCTGGCCTGAAATGCCCTCCCTCCACACATCCACCAAACTAGCTCTCTTCTTCCCTTCAAAGGCCTACTGAGAGCTCACCTCCTGCAGGAGGACTTCCCAGACTGAGCCTCCCTTTTCCTCTGTTCCTCGTCCCCTCCCCATCTACCCAACTCCCTCCCTATGCTCTACCCCCCTTGCTCAATAAATACGACTGAATGAATGAATGAGGTCTTAACCTGCCCTTCTGCCAGGCCGTGGCCTGTGATATGGTGCCTTGTACCATATTTCTTTATTTATATTAATGTCTGTCTCCCCACTCTAGACTGATAGCTCATTGTGGGCAGGGAATGTCTACTAATTCTGTTAAATTGCACTCTCCCCAGCATTTAGTACAGTGCTCTGCAAATAGCCAATAAATACCATGGATCGATTGACTGATTGATTGATTGATTGATTGACTGGGAGAAGCAGCATGGCTTACTGGAAAGAGCGTGGGCTTGGGAGTCAGAGGTCATGGGTTCTAATCCCGCCTCTGCCACTTATCAGCTGTGTGACTTTGGGCAAGTCACTTAACTTCTCTGGGCCTCAGTTATGTCCCCGTAAAATGGGATTAAGACATTGAGCCCCAGGTGGGACAACCTGATGACCATGGATCTACCCCAGCGCTTAGAACAGTGCTCGGCACATTTTAAGCACTTAACAAATACCATCATTATAATTATTTTTATAATGAAAACTGGAGGATCTTGGGTTCAGCTGTAGTTGCAGCTTTCCTCGTTTTGGAGAAAAATTAAAGCTACTGGGATTTTTCTCAAATATTTCCCTTCTTGGGCTGCATTTCCCAATAGTCAATCCATCGATCAATCAGTAGTATTGATTGAATGTCTGTAGACGTCACGCTGTGGGTGCAGAGGAGAAAATGCAAAGGAGGAAAGAGTAGGATTTAATCCTCATTTTACAGTTGAGGTAACTGGGGTCCAGAGAAGTGAAGTGACTTGCCCAAGGTCACACAGCAGACACATGGCAGAACCGGGATTAAAGCTCAGGTCTTCTAACTCCCGGGCCCGTGCTCCAGTCACTAGACAACACTGCTTGGATAACTTCATATTTTTACCTCCATCCATCCCATAGGACCCTATTTCCTATTTCCCCACAAGGAAGAAATGGTCAACCACACGGCGTTGAGGAAATTCCTGCTCCCGGGATTCTCGGAGGTCCGCAGCTGGTCCAGGCCGCGCTGTTCCTCCTGGTCTACCTGGCGGTCCTGATGGGGGAATCTCCTTATCGTCGCCGTCACCGCCCTCGACCGGCGCTTCCACACCCCCCATGTACTTCTTCCTCAGGAACCTGTCTGTCCTCGACCTCTGCTACAATTCCGTCACTGTCCCCAAATCCATCCATAACTCCCTGACCGACCGTGTATCCATTTCCTTCCTGGGCATTGCCACCCAGCTCTTCTTGGTGGTCCTGTTTGCCGCCTCAGAGATGTTCCACCTCACAGCGATGTCCTACTACCGTTACGCCGCCATCTGCCTCCTCCTGCACTGCGAGGTCATCATGGACCGAGGGGCCTGTAGGAAGATGGCCGCCACCTCATGGCTCAGCGGGGCGCTGAACGGAGTCATCCACACGGCCGTGACTTTCTCCCTCCTCTTCTGTGACACTAACGCAATCCATCGGTTTTTCTGCGACATCCCTTCCCTCATCCGGCTCTCCAGATCCAGATCATCGACGAGATCACCGTTATGGGACTCAGCGTGATTCTGGGCCTCGGTTTTTTCGTCGGCATCATCGACTCGTACGCGCACATCTTCAGGGCCGTGTTGAGGATGCCAGCCGCGGAGGGCCGGGCCAAAGCCTTCTCCACCTGACTACCTCACCTCGTCGTCGTCATTTTGTTTCTCTCTACTTATTTATTTACCCATCTCAAGCCTCCCTCAGACTCCACCTCGACGCTGGACCTGCTGTTGTCCGTGTTGTACACCGCGGTGTCCCCTGCCCTGAACTCCCTCATCTACAGCTTGAGGAACCGGGAAATGAAGGCCGCCCTGGAGAGGGTCCTGACGTGGAAATGTTTCACATAGAACGGAATACCTCTAGTCCACTCAAAAGTGGAAGATCAGCATTGACTCTATCCACCAATCAATCAGCAGTATTTATTGAGTAGTAACTGTATGCAGAGCACTCTACTAAGCGTAGATCCATTGAAGAACAGAGATATGTGCGATCTGAAGACTTTGGCACCTAGATATTCAATTAATCATATTTATTGAGTGCTTTCTTTTTTAATGGTATTTGTTAAGCGTTTACTATGTGCCTGGCCTAGAATGCCCTCCCTCCACACACTCGCTAAACTAGCTCTCTTCCTCCCTTCAAAGCCTTACTGAGACCTCACCTCCTCCAGGAGGCCTTCCCAGACTGAGCCCCCTTTTTCCTCTTCTCCTCCCCATCCCCCAGCCCTACTTCCTTCCCTTCCCCACAGTACCTGCATATATATATTTGACAGATTTATTACTCTATTTATTTTACTTTTGCATATTTACCATTCTATTTATTTTTTTAATGATGTGCATATCATCCTCCCCCTCTTCATGCCCACTGCCTTACCTCCTTCCCTTCCCCACAGCACCTGTATATATGTATACAGAGGCCCGAGAGGCCCGCCCGCCATCACACCGCTCGGCCTTGCTGCTCCCGGTAGGATCCTCTCCTCAGAGCGCCGCCATAGACGCCCGGGACTCCGTTCCCGAAAGGCTCGCCCGCCATCACACCGTGTGGCCCCCGCTGCTCCCGGAAAGATCCTCTCCTCAGAGCGCCGCCATAGACACCCGGGACTCCGTTCCTGAGAGGCCCTCCCGCCATCACACCGCGTGGCCTTGCTGCTCCCGGAAGGATCCCCTCCTCAGAGCGCCCCCATAGACATCCCCTGCTTCCACCCCCACACTTAAGCGACCTTCCTTAAAGTGTCCCCCAACCCCCCCTTCCCGGTCCTGTCCTGACTGACTCTCCCGCCCCCCTCCGGGAAAAAGTCCCTTGTTATCACCAAGTTACATTAAGGACAACCTCATTCGCACCTACTCAGCCCTCCCATGCTAGTTGGCTGTTCACTCCTCACCCCAGGTATCTCTGCTCCCTGACCCCTTAACAGGTCCACCCTACTTTAGTACATAATAGTTTGTATGTGCTCTCTGTGACATCTTATCTGCCAATTTTATTATTGCCATAGCATGTTAATCGTTTAACTACCCACTGTGAAGCCATCGCCTATTTATAGCATTGCTACTGTTTTATCGCTTCTGCATCTCAATTGTACTGTCACTCGCCCTGCTGACCTCACCATGAACTTTCAATTCCCTTGTTCCCAACTGCCATTCCCATTGCTCACTTTCCCCTTCCCCTCTGCCACCCACGTTTTTCCCTCCCTCTCCCCCACCAAGACCACTCCCCCTCACCCCCTACCAAGGATCCCTCTGTACCAGCGCAAGGCCTCCACTCCTCCCTCCCAGCGCCCTCCCTCCCCTACTCCCCGCCCCCACCCCATCCCAGTTCTCCTTTCCCATCGCCACCCCTCTTCCCACTCTCCCCGTCTAGGCCCCCGCCAACTCAACCCAATCCAAACCGTCCCCACCCCTCACACCCTTCCCCCTCCCTCCCCTCCCTCGACAGCCACTGCCACGTGTGGCCTCTGGAGCCCCCGCTCCGTTTTGAGTAAGATCCCTTTCATCCTGGACCTATTCCTTTCCAGCTCTATACTCCTCCTCGCCCTAACTGAAACATGGTTGTCTCCGGACGACACGGTCTCTTCTGCTGCTCTCTTCAGTGGAGGCCTCTTTTTCTCCCACTCTCCCAGACTCACCGGAAAAGGAGGAGGTGTCGGTTTCCTTCTCGCCCCTCAATGTCGCTTTTGTACTATCCCTCCTCCCCCTTCCCTTTCCTTCGCTTCCTTTGGTGCCCACATTATTCGCCTCTACCATCCCCTCCAGATTCTTGTAGCCGTCACCTACCAGCCTCCGGCCCCACCTCCAACATCTTCAACGATTTTGACCCCTTTCTCACCTTCCTTCTCTCCTTTTCCATGCCCACTCTGATCCTCGGAGACTTCAACATCCACATGGATATACCTGATGACTCCTTTGCCGCCCGCCTTCTATCTCTCTTTGACTCTGCCAACCTCTTGCTCCACCCACCTCACCCACTCATCAACTTTGTCATACCTCCGACCTCATCATCTCCTACCGCTGCACTGTGTCCACCTTGACCAACTCTGAAATCCCTCTCTCTGATCATAATCTTCTCATCTGCCTCCTCACTCACACTCCTTTCCCCTGCAAATCCATATTACTCCCTCACAGAGAACTCCGCTCTCTTGACCCCATCCATCTTTCTGAGCGCCTCACACCCCACCTCGCCGCCCTCTGCTCTCTACCCAGTCTTGATGATCAGTTTACTGCTCTCAACTCTACCTTTTCTACTCAGCTTGATTCACTCGGTCCCCTTTCCCTTCGCCGCTCTCGTACCACTAACCCACAGCCCTGGATCACTGCCACTGTCCGCCTCCTTTGCTCTTATACTCGAGCTGCCGAACGCTGCTGGCGAAAGTCTAAACACCACGCCAACCTCGTTCACTTCAAGTTTATCCTTTCCTGCCTTAACTCAGCCCTCTCCTCTGCCAGACAAAACTATTTCTCCTCCCTCATTGACACCCATGCCCGTCATCCCCGTCAGCTCTTCCGTACATTCAACTCCCTTCTCAGGCCCCCGGTTCCTCCCCATCCTCTTTCCCTCACCCCCAACGATCTGGCCTCCTACTTCATTAACAAAATTAAATCCATCAGGTCCGACCTCCCCAAAGCCACTGCCCCCGCTTCTCCAACCTCCCGGCTCTCAACACTCTCTGCTACTCTCCCATTCTTCCCAGCAGTATCCTCAGAGGAGCTCTCCTCCCTCCTCTCAAGTGCTACTCTGGCCACCTGTGCTTCTGACCCCATCCCCTCTCATCTCATGAAGTCTCTCTCTCCATCCCTTCTCCCCTACTTAACTTCCATCTATAACCGCTCACTCTCCACTGGTTCCTTCCCCTCTGCCTTCAAACATGCCCATGTCTCTCCCATCCTAAAAAATCCCTCCCTTCACCCCACCTCACCTTCTAGTTATCACCCCATATCCCTCCTACCATTCCTTTCCAAACTCCTTGAACGAGTTGTCTACACGTGCTGCCTCGAATTCCTCAACGCCAACTCTCTCCTCTACCCCCTCCAGTCTGGCTTCTGTCCCCTAAATTCCACGGAAACTGCCCTCTCAAAGGTCACCAATGACCTCCTGCTTGCCAAATCCAACGGCTCATTCTCTATCCTAGCCCTCCTCGACCTCTCAGCTGTCTTCGACACTGTGGACCACCCCCTTCTCCTCAACATGCTATCCAACCTTGGCTTCACGGACTCCGTCCTCTCCTGGTTCTCCTCTTATCTCTCCGGTCGTTCATTCTCAGTCTCTTTTGCAGGCTCCTCCTCCCCCTCCCATTCCATTACTGTGGGGGTTCCCCAAGGTTCAGTTCTTGGTCCCCTTCTATTCTCGATCTACACTCTCTCTCTTGGTGACCTCATTTGCTCCCACAGCTTCAACTAACATCTCTATGCTGATGACACCCAAATCTACATCTCTGCCCCTGCTCTCTCCCCCTCCCTCCAGGCTCGCATCTCCTCCTGCCTTCAGGACATCTCCATCTGGATGTCTGCTCGCCACCTAAAACTCAACATGTTCAAGACTGAACTCATCTTCTCTCCCAAACGCTGCCCTCTCCCTGACTTTCCCATCACTGTTGACGGCACTACCATCCTTCCCGTTTCACAAACCCGAAACCTTGGTGTCATCCTCGACTCCGCCCTCTCATTCACTCCTCACATCCAATCCAAGCCGTGACCAAAATCTGCCGGTCTCAGCTCCGCAACATTGCCAAGATCCGCCCTTTCCTCTCCATCCAAACCGCTACCTTGCTCGTTCAAGCTCTCATCCTATCCCGTCTGGGCTACTGCATCAGCCTTCTCTCTGATCTCCCATCCTCGTGTCTCTCCCCACTTCAATCCATACTTCATGCTACTGCCCGGATTGTCTTTGTCCAGAAACGCTCTGGGCATTTTACTCCCCTCCTCAAAAATCTCCAGTCGCTACCAATCAATCTGTGCATCAGGCAGAAACTCCTCACCCTCGGCTTCAAGGCTCTCCATCACCTCGCCCCCTCCTACCTCACCTATCTTTTCTCCTTCTACAGCCCAGCCCGCACCCTCCGCTCCTCTGCCGCTAATCTCCTCACCGTGCCTCGTTCTCGCCTGTCCCGCCGTCGACCCCCGGCCCACGTCATCCCCCAGGCCTGAAATGCCCTCCCTCTGCCCATCCACCAAGCTAGCTCTCTTCCTCCCTTCAAGGCCCTACTGAAAGCTCACCTCCTCCAGGAGGCCTCCCCAGACTGAGCCCCCTCCTTTCTCTCCCCCTCATCCCCCTCTCCATCCCCGCGTCTTACCTCCTTCCCTTCCCCACAGCACCTGTATATATTTATAAATGTTTGTACATATTTATTACTCTATTTATTTATTTATTTACTTTGCTTGTACATACCTATTCTACTTATTTTATTTTGTTAATATGTTTGGTTTTGTTCTCTGTCTCCCCCTTCTAGACTGTGAGCCCAATGTTGGGTAGGGACTGTCTCAGTATGTTGCCAACTTGTACTTCCCAAGCACTTAGTACAGTGCTCTGCACGCAGAAAGCGCTCAATAAATACGATTGATTGATTGATTGATTGATTGCATATAGCTTTAATTCTATTTGTTCTGACGATTTGGACACCTGTCCACATGTTTTGTTTTATTGTCTGTCTCCCCCTTCTAGACTGTGAGCCCCCTGTTGGGTAGGGACCGTCTTTATAAGTTGCCGACTTATACTTCCCAAGTGCTTAGTCCAGTGCTCTGAGCACAGTAAGCGCTCAATAAATATGATTGAATGAATGAATGCCAGGCTCTGCTCTAAGCAGTAGGGTAAATTAAGCTCACAGTCTTAATCCCCATTTGACAGATGAAGAAACTAAGAAATAGAGAAGTTAAGTGGCTTGCCCAAAATCTCACAGCAGACGAATTGCAGAGCCGGAATTAGAACTCTTGTCATATTTATTGAGTGCCAAGCACTGCAGTAAAAAACAAAAATACCCTCCTGCTAGATTAGGATAGATAGGGGTAGACAGGGAACATATGTAACACCTCTATTGTAATACCCTCTCTTAAGCACTTAATACAGTGCTCTGCACACGGTAAGCACTAATAAATACCACCGATTGACTGATTTAAGTAGTACAATTTGTGCCTCGATCTTGTCTATCTCATCGTCAACCCCTCGCCCGTATTCATTCAATCGTATTTATTGAGCACATACGGTGTGCAGAGCACTGTATGAGAAGCAGCGCCGCTCAGAGGAAAGATCCTGAGCCTGGGAGTCAGAAGTCATGGGTTCTAATTCTGCCTCCGCCACTAATCAGCTGTGTGACTTTGGGCCAGTCACTTAACTTCTCTGTTCCTCAGTTCCCTCGTCTGTAAAATGAGGATGAAGACTCTGAGCCCCACATTGGACAATCTGCTTACCTTTTATCTACCCCAGTGCTTAGAACGCCCGGGACTCCGTTCCCGAGAGGCCCGCCCACTATCACACCGCGTGGCCCCCGCTGCTTCCGGAAGGATCCTCTCCTCAGAGCGCCGCCATGGACGCCCGGGACTCCGTTCCCGAGAGGCCCGCCCGCCATCACACCGCGTGGCCCCCGCTGGTCCCTGAAGGATCCTCTCCTCAGAGCGCGCCGCCGTTGACGCCCGGGACTCCGTTCCTGAGAGGCCCGCCCGCCCGCCATCACACCGCGTGGCCCCCGCTGCTCCAGGAATGATCCTCTCCTCAGAGCTCCCCCATAGACGCCCGGGACTGCGTTCCCGAGAGGCCCGCCCACCCGCCATGACACCGCGTGGTCCCCGCTGCTCCCGGAAGGATCCTCTCCTCCGTGCGCCGCCATAGACGCCCCCTGCTTCCACGCCCCCCCACTTAAGCGACCTTACTTATAGTGCCCCCAGCCCCCCTTCCTGGTCCGGTCCTGACTGACTCTCCCCCTCCACCTAGGGGAAAAGGCCCTTGTTATCACCAAGTTACATTAACGACAGCCTCATTCGCACCTACTCAGCCTTCCTGTCCCGCCATCGACCCCGGCCCACGTCCTCCCCCGGGCCTGGAATGCCCTCCCTTTGCCCATCCGCCAAGCTAGCTCTCTTCCTCCCTTCAAGGCCCTACTGAGGGCTCATCTCCTCTAGGAGGCCTTCCAAGACTGAGCCTTCCTTCCTCTCCCCCTCGTCCCCCTCTCCATCCCCGGCATCTTATCTCCTTCCCTTCCCCACAGCACCTGTATATATGTATATGTGTTTGTACATATTTATTACTCTATTTAATTATTTCTTTTACTTTTACCTATCTATTCTATTTATTCTATTTTGCTAGTATGTTTGGTTTTGTTCTCTGTCTCCCCCTTCTAGACTGTGAGCCCACTGTTGGGTAGGGACTGTCTCTATATGTTGCCAGCTTGTACTTCCCAAGCGCTTAGTACAGTGCTCTGCACACAGTAAGCGCTCAATAAATACGATTGATTGATTAGAACAGTGCTCGGCACATAGCGCTAAACATACACCATCATCACATCATCATCACTGTACTAATCGTAGCTCAGTGGAAAGATCCCAGGTTTGGGAGTCAGAGGTTATGGGTTCTAATCCCAACTCCACCACATATCTGCTTTATGACCTTGGGCAAGTCACGTAACTTCTCTGACCGTCAATTATCTAATCTGTAAAGTGGGGATTAAGACTGTGAGTCCCACGTGGGACAACCTGATCACCTTGTATCCCCTCGGCACTTAGAACAGTGCTTTGCATATAGTAAGCGCTTAACAAATGCCATCATTATTATTATTAGTATTAAGCCCATATCCTACCTCTGGACTAGAACACCTTCCCTCTTCATAGCCAACAGACTATCAAACTCCCCACCTTCAAAGCTTTATTAAAATCCCATCTCCTCCAAGAGGCCTTCCCCGACTAAGCCCCCATTTCTCCTTCTTCTCCCTTCGTTGTCATCTACGCACTTGGATCTGTGACCTTTGGGCATTTGATATTCCTTTACTCTGTGTTGAGCACTGGATTTAAACCCAGCCCTCAAACATCACTACTCTAACGCCAACCTTCTCACTGTACCTCGATCTCGTCTGTCGTGTCGACGACTTCTCGCCCACGTCCTGCCTCTGGCCTGGAACAGCCACCCTCCTCAAATTCATTCATTCAATCATATTTATTGAGCGCTTACTGTGTGCAGAGTACTGTACTACGCGCTTAAATCCAACAGACAATGACTCTGCCCCCCTTCAAAGCCTTATTGAAGGGACAATTCCTCTGAGAGGCCTTCCCTGACTAAGCCCTCATTTCCTCTTCTCCCTCTCCCTTTTGCCTTGCCCTGATTTGCTCTCTTAATTTACCTCTCCCTCAGCCTCACAGCTCTTATATCCATATCTGGAATTTGTTTATTTATATCAATGTCTGTCTCACCCTCTAGGTTGTAAATTTGTTGTGGGCAGTGAATGTGCATGTTATTCCTAGGAGAAGCAGCATGGCACAGTGGATAGAACACAGGCCTGAGAGTCATAAAGTCATGGGTTCTAATTCCGGCTCTGCCACTTGTCTGCTGTGTGACCTTGGGCAAGTCCCTTATCTTCTCTGTGCTTCAGTTCCCTCATCTGTAAAATGGGAATTGAGACGGTGAACCCCATGTCAGATAAGGGATTGTGTCAAACCCAATTTGCTTGTATCCACTACAGTGTCTGGAACATAGTAAGCGCTTAGCAAATACCATAAGTATCACTATTTTTGAAATCTCCCAAGCTCTGCTGATAGTCACCTTGGGCAAGTCACTTCACTTCTCAGAGCCTCAGTTCCCTCATCTTTAAATGGGGATTAAAATGCGACCCCCATGTGAGAAATGGACTGTGTCCAACCTGATTAGTTTGTATCTACCCCAGCGTTTAGTTCAGTGCCGGGCACAGAGTGGGAACTTGACAAAGACCGTAAAATTAAAAAAGGACATCACAGTCACTGTCACAACCGTTTCATCCTCCTCATGCATCTCGACATTCTGGGGAGTTTGGACTCGGGGGAGATCTAAGAGCTGATGTCACCCCTTCCCTTCCCCGGTTTCCAAAGCCACACAGATATGCATTCTGGGATCACCCAGGGGATGCCAAACCCCTTGTCCCTGAAGGCTTCTGAGTAATAAAGTCCAAAGTTTCCCCCACGTGCCTTGAGGCCCCCAAACAACCAGACACTCCTACAGGTTGTCCTTCTTTGACCAGCCACCTGTTCAAATGGAGGCCGGTGCCTTGCAGAATTTACCCAGCAGAAACAGGTGAGCTATAATTCCATTATAATTCAATTTATTATAGCTATAATTCTAATTATTCTGACCGTTTTGACACCTGTCTACTTGTCCTGTTTTGTTCTCTGTCTTCCCCTTCTAGACTGTGAGCCCGTTGTTGGGTAGGGGCCGTCTCTATCTGTTGCCGACACAGTTTTGAAACTGGGCAATCACAACCTACTTCAAGTAGACTGAAGATGGGGTCTGGGGGTGGTTGTCACCTGCATATCCACCCTTGGATCTTGGATCTGGTACTCGAGGGTTGGGGAGACTAGAGACCTTTAGTTGATTTGTGTGGTGTGGAGCCACAATGTACGTGGTCTTTTGGGAAGCATGACTTCAACAGAGGAAAGTTCTTTCCTCTGTTTCTTCAGTTCTAGCTGCCTGGATCGAATGAATGATTAATTGATTGGCCAGACTAAGATATGTCAGGCTCCACAGTGGATTTGGGGAATACAAAGACCGATGTATACTTCTTCCTTTGCCTTCCCCAGTTGTCACGCCACTCTACCACTTGTGAGATTTCCTCTTTCTAATCTTCCTCGACAAGAGTGATATTTACTTAGTCCAGTGCTCTGTGCACAGTAAGCGCTCAATAAATACGATTGAATGAATGAAAGGTGAGTCCAGCAAACTGCACCTACCACCTATTATTGATCATTCGATTGCTTTATGGAGCTTTTAATGTGTGCAGAGCACTCTAATAAGCGTTTGGAAGAGTAATGATAATACAAATAATAATTATATATAATAGAATAATATTAATAATAACAGAGTAATAATAATTATTATTGCATTTGTTAAGCACTTACTATGTGCAAAGTACTTTTCTACAATATAACAGAGTTGGTAGACTTATTTTCTGACACAATGTGCTTATAGTTTAGAGGGGGAGACAGACATAAACATAAATACATTTCTGGACATAATTCATTATTTGTAATTTATTATATAATACAATATAATGTACTATAATCTAATAAATCTGCGGATATAATACACTTGGATTTGCACCCTTTATTTGCCCCTCCCTCATCCCCACAGCACGTATGTACATTGATGTAATTTGTATGTTTATACCAATGTCTGGCTCCCCCTCTGGACTCCAATTAAGCTCCTTGTGGGTAGGGAATGTGTCCAACCAACTCTGTTACACAGTACTCTCCTCAAGTGCCTAATACAGTGCTCTGCATACAGTAAACACTCAATAAACAGGATTGATTGATAGGAATGTACATAGGTATAATAATAATGATAATAATTCTACCAAAAGATTGTAAGATTCTTTAGGGAAGGGATCATGTCAATTTGTTCTATTGTACTCTCCCAAGGACTTAGTACATTTCTCTGCACACAGTAAGTACTCAAATGCCAATGACTGATGTTGTACTCTATTTATTTTATTAATGATGTGTATATAGATATAATTCTATTTATTCTGTTCGTATTGACACCTGTCTACTTGCTTTGTTGTGGGGTTTTTTTTTGTCTGTCTCCTCCTTCTAGACTGTGAGCCCGTTGTTGAGTAGGGACTGTCTCTATACGTTGCCGATTTGTTCTTCCCAAGCGCTTAGTACAGCTCTGCACACAGTAAGCACTCAATAAATAGATTGCATGAATGAATGAATGTTAGGTAATGATAAAAATAATGGCATTTATTAAGCGCTTACTATGTGCAAAGCACTCTTCTAAGCGCTGGGGAGGTTACAAGGTGATCAGGTTGTCCTACAGGGGACTCACAGTCTTAATCCCCATTTTACAAATGAGGTAACGGAGGCACAGAGAAGTTAAGTGACTTGTCCAAAGTCACACAACTGACAATTGGCAGAGCTGGAATTTGAACCCATGACCTCTGATTCCAAAGCCCGGGCTCTGAGCCACACTGTTTCTCTATGCTATGCTAAGTGCCTATTTACTAGACTGTTTCTCCCAGGTTGTAGGGGGACAAGTGCAGAGATCCAGGCTGCCCTTATCCTAGAGTGATTGTATTCCTCTATCATGTCCTTGAAAATGTAGCAGCCTAGGTTTTCGTCACTAGCATTGAAATTAAAAATCCGGGACACGTATCGGGAAACCAGTCCATCCGGTCTGAGACGGCACTCTAGAGCATCTGGCGATACACACAACTAAATAGACAGAACATTTCCTCGTGTCACATCATGTTATGTAAAAGATCAATCAATCAATCAATCAATCAATCGTATTTATTGAGCGCTCACTGTGTGCAGAGCACTGTACTAAGCGCTTGGGAAGTACAAGTTGGCAACATATGGAGACAGTCCCTACCCAACAGTGGGCTGACAGTTTAAAAGGGGGAGACAGAGAACAAAACCAAACACACTAACAAAATAAAATAAATAGAATAGATATGTACAAGTAAAATAAATAAATAGAGTAATAAATATGTACAAACATATATACATATGTACAGGTGCTGTGGGGAAGGGAAGGAGGTAAGATGGGAGGATGGAGAGGGGGACGAGGGGGAGAAGAAGGAAGGGGCTCAGTCTGGGAAGGTCTCCTGGAGGAGGTGAGCTCTCAGTAGGGCCTTGAAGGGAGGAAGACAGCTAGCTTGGCGGATGGGCAGAGGGAGGGCATTCCAGGCCCGGGGGATGAAGTGGGCCGGGGGTCGATGGTGGCACAGGCGAGAACGAGGTACCGTGAGGAGATTAGCGGCAGAGGAGCGGAGGGTGCGGGGTGGGCTGTAGAAGGAGAGAAGGAAGGTGAGGTAGGAGGGGGCGAGATGATGGAGAGCCTTGAAGCCCAGGGTGAGGAGTTTCTGTCTGATGCTCAGATTGATTGGTAGCCACTGGAGATTTTTGAGGAGGGGAGTAACATACCCAGAGCGTTTCTGGACAAAGACAATCCGGGCAGCAACATGAAGTATGATCTAGTGGACACAATAGATGTGTGATCTAGTGGACACACAAAGACAGGGTGGTCATCTAAGACAGGGCAGTCAAGCCCAGGCTTGGGAGTAAGAGGATGTGGGTTCAAATCCCGGCTCTGTCAATTGGCAGCTGTGTAACCTTGGGAAAGTCACTTAACTTCTCTGGGCCTCAGTTCCCTCATCTGTAAAATGATTGCGAGCCCCACATGGGACAACCTGATCACTTTGTATCCTCTCCAGCGCTTAGAACAGTGCTCTGCACATAGTAAGAGCTTAAAAAATGCCATTATTGTTATCATTATTACTGGCTCCCCCACTTTTCAGCTGTGCAACTTTGGACAAGTCACTTCACTTCTCTGGGCTTTAGTTCCCTCATCTGTAAAATGGTGATTAAAACTCTGAGCCCGCCGTGGGACAACCTGATTAACTGTCCTCTCTTCCTCCCTTCTAAGCCCTACTGAGAGCTCACCTCCTCCAGGAGGCCTTCCCAGACTAAGCACCCTCCTTCCTCTCCCCCTCCTTCCCCTTCCCACCCCCCTGCCTTACCTCCTTCCCCTCCCCACAGCACCTGTATATATGTATATATGTTTGTACATATTTATTACTCTATTTATTCATTTTATTTGTACATATTTATTCTATCTATTTTATTTTGTTAATATGTTTTGTTTTGTTGTCTGTCTCCCCTTTCTAGACTGTGAGCCTGCTGTTGGGTAGGGACCGTCTCTATATGTTGCCAACTTGTACTTCCCAAGCGCTTAGTACAGTGCTCTGCACACAGTAAGCGCTCAATAAATACGATTGAATGAATCAATGAATAAATACCCCCACCGCTTAGAACAGTGCTCAACACATTGTAAGCGCTTAAAAAATACAATTATTGTTATTATTATTATTATTATTATTATTATTATTATTATTATCATTATTACTGAGCGCTTACTAACCTTGGGAGAGTACAATACAACAATGTTGGTAGACACAATCACAGCAATCGGTGGTATTTATTGAGCTCTTGCTGTGTGCAGAGCACTATACTAAGTGTTTGGGAAAGCAAGTTGATGGACATATTCCCTGCACACGAGAAACTCCTAGTCTAGAGCGTGGAGACAGTCATTAAAATAAATTACGTCTATGTACACAAGTGCTGTGGCGCTGAAGGTGAGGCGATACAAATCCAAGTGCATAGGTGACACAGAAGAGGGAGAGAAAATCAGGAAAAGAGGGCTTATTTGGGGAAGGCCTCCTGGAGGAGTTGTGACTTTATTAATGTTTTGAAGGTGGGGAGAGTCGGGGTCTGGCCTATTTGGAGAGGGAAGGAATTCCAGGCTAGGGGGAGGTCTTGGAAAAGGGGTCGGCGGCGAGATAGACGAGATCGGGGCACAGTGAGTAAGTTGATGCTAGAGGAGTGGAGTGGGAAGGTTGGCCTGTAATAATAATAACAAAAATAATAATGATTCATTAATTCAATCGTATTTATTGAGTACTTAGTGTGTGCAGAGCACTGTACAGAGCTTGGGAAGTACAAGTCGGCAACATATGGAGATGGTCCCTACCCGGCAACGGAATCACAGTCTAGAAGCGTGAGACAGACAACAAAGCAAAACATGTAGGCAGGTGTCAAAACCGTCAGAATAAATAGAATTACAGCTATATGCGCATCACTAACAGAGTAGTAAATATGTACAATTAAAATAGAGCAAGAAATCTGTACAAATATATGCAAGTGCTGTGGGGAAGGGGAGGGGTAGGGCAGTGGGGATAATAGGGAAGAGGAGAGGAAAAAGGGGGCTCAGTCTGGGAAGGCCTCTTGGAGGCGGTGAGCTCTCAGTAGGGCTTCGAAGGGAGATAGAGAGCTACTTTGGCAGATATGAGGAGGGAAGGCATTCCAGGCCAGGGGAAGGACGTGGGCTGGGGGTCGACGGCGGGACAGACGAGAACAAGGTACAATGAGGAGGTTAGCAGCGGCAGAGGAGCTGAGGGTGCGAGCTGGGCTGAAGAAGGAGAGAAGGGAGGTGAGGTAGGAGGGGGCAAGGGGATGGAGAGCCCTGAAGCCGAGAGTGAGGAGTATTTGCTTCATGCAAAGGTTGACAGGCAAGCACTGGAGATTTTTGAGGAGGTGACGGACAGGTCCAGAGCGTTTCTGCACAAAGATAATCCAGGCAGTAGAGTGAGGTGTAGACTGAAGCGGGGAGAGACAGGAGGATGGGAGATCAGAGAGGAGGTATTTGTTAAGCTCTTATTATGTGCCAAGCACTATTCTAAGCACTGGGGTAGATACAAGGCAATCGGGCTGTCCCTCGTGGGGCTCACAATTAACCCCCCATTTTACAAATGAGGTAACTGAGACCCATTGAAATTAAGTGACTTACCGAAAGTCACACAGCTGATAGGTGGCAGAGTCAGGATTAGAACCCACGACCTCTACCTCCCAAGCCCAGATGAGGTAATGTAAGGAATTTGTCGAGTACCTCAGAAGGCACTGTTACCTTCGGAAGTAAGAAGGGAAAAATGAATAATGTGTTAGTGCCTACAAAGACCTGGATATTACTTTGAAAAGACTCCTACTTTACTTCTCATTTCCCACTGCCCTCTCATCTTTCCAGGGTGGATAAAACCATCTTCCAGAAGGAAATGGCCAATCTCACGAAGGTTTCGGGAATTCCTTCTGCTAGGATTCTCGGAGATCCGGGAGCTGCAGCTGGTCTACGCCGTGCTGTTCCTCCTGGTCTACCTGGCGGCTCTGACGGGGAATCTCCTCATCGTCGCCGTCACCGCCCTCGAGCGGCACCTCCACACCTCCAGGTACTTCTTCCTCAGGAACCTGTCTGTTCTCGACCTCTGCCCCATCTCCGTCACCGTCCCCCAGTCCATCTACAGCTCCCTGACTGACTGTAGAGAACTCTCCCTCCTGGGATGTGCTTTCCAAGTGTTTGCGTTCATGCTCTGTGACTGTGCAGAAACTTCCCTTCTCACGGCGATGTCCTTCGCACGCTACGTGGCCATCTGCCTCCCCCTGCGCTAGGGGGTCATTATGGATGATGAGGTCTGTGGGAAGATGGCGGCCGCCTCGTGGCTCTTTGGCACACTGAGCGCCATGGCTCACACCGCCACCTTCTCCGTCCCCGTCTGGAGGCCCAACGTTCTCCCCCAGTTCTTCTGTGACATCCCTCAGCTCACGAGTCTCGCGGGGCTCGGTGGAAATCTCCAGGATTTTTGTAACAAAAACCGTCTCACTCGGCCTCACCTTCGGTTATGTCCTCTCCATCACTTTCTCGTACGTGTACATCTTCCGGGCCGTGCTGAGGATGCCGGCCGCCGAGGGCCGGGCCAAAGCCTTCTCCACCTGCCTGCCCCATCTCGCCGTCCTGACTTTATTCGTGGCAAATGGTGCCTTCGCCTACCTCAAGCCCATGTCTGACTCCCCCTCGACCCTAGACCTGCTGGTGTCCGTGTTCTACACCGTGGTGTCCCCCGTCCTGAACCTCCTCATCTACAGCCTGAGGAACCTAGACGTGAAGGCCGCCCTGGGGAGAATGATAGCGGGTGGGGAAATGCCTCTAAAATTGCGGCGAGACACCTTCTAGCACGAAATTCCCGAGTCCCCACCCCTTAGCATCGGTCCCACGGGAGTTACTGGTGATGAGGGAGTCTTCTGTGGAGAAAGATGGCTGGCCTGGTTACTGAGACCTCAGGATCAGGGTTCTCCATGCCCGAACTGATTACAACACCTGCCGTCTACCGACATTGGTGGCTGTGGAGACTGGCTATTTGACTGTAGTATTTGTAAAGCGCTTATTACTAATAAATCAATCATATTTATTGAGCAGTTACTGTGGGTACAGCACTGTACTGAGCGCTTGGGAGAGTACAGTACAACCATGAACAGACATTCCCTGCCCACAACAAGTTTACCTTCTAGAGGGGGAGGCAGACATTACTAAAAATAAACAAATTACAGATAGGAACATAAGTGCAGAGGGGTGAGAGCGGGGTGAATAAAGGGCGCAAATCCAAGTGCAAGGGAAACGCAGAAAGGAGTAGAAGAAGAGGAAATGAAGGCTTAATCGGAGAAGGGCTCTTGAGGAGAGGTGCTCTTAATAAATCTCTAAAGGTGGAGAGAGTGAGAGCTCAGAGGAGGGTCGTATAACTAGTCAGTTTGTCAGACTCTCGTTCGTTATCGGAATTTCTCTACATTATAAATTTACTATGAGCGGTGAATATGTCTGTTCATTGTATTCTACTCCCCCAAGCGCTTACTACAGTGCTTCGCACGGGCCAAACGAAAACAACTGAGTGAATTTTTGACCATGGGCATTCTCGTGAGTGAGGGAGGTAACATCAGTGGGACAGCCTGATCCCTGCTGAACGTCGGGGATAATGTTACCTCTGGACACCTGTGTCTCCCAGGTACCGAGTCTCTCGGGGCCAGCACGGGGCTGGTCCTCCCCAGAGTAATCCCCTCCCCGCATCCCGCGAGAACAGCGAATGCTGTCTCCGAGGAGCCCGGAACACTGGTTTTATGCCACACTCTTTCCTGTCCCGGCCACAAACCCGCATGAAGAGACGACGAGGAGGAACTCAACATCCCCAACCATGGACCGCCCCGGTAAGTCAAAGTCAATCGCTCAATCCATCCATCGTAGTTATTGAGTATTTACTGGTTGATAGACAGGATCTGCGCCCACATGGAGCTTACAGCTGACTGTGTGTAGAGCGCTGTACTAAGTGTTGGGGAGGGTCCAATACAACAGAGTGGGTAGACACAATGACAGCCCTCAAGAAGCTTCCATTCTAGTGTGAGAAATAGATATTAAAATGAACTACAGATAGGGGAAGCATCAGAGTATACGAATACGTCCATGTGTGAGAAGCAACTGAAAAGTACCGTGGCCTAGGGGAAATACCACAGGCCTGGAAGCCAGAGGATGTGGGTTTGAATTCCGGCTCCACCCCTTATTTGCCATGTGACCTTGAGCAAGTCACTTCACTTCTCTCTGCCTCTGTTATCTCATCTGTAACATGTGGATTAAGACTGTGACCCCCATTTGGAACATAGACTGTGTCCAACCCGATTATCTTGTATCCTTCGCAGCACTTAGTATAGCGCTTGGCACATAGTAACCGCTTAACAAATACCACCAAAAAAAGTGTAGGTGGTGGAGCTGGGATTAAAACACAGGTCCTCTGTCTCCATGCCCTTGCGCTTTGCACTTAGGTTATGTTGCTTCCCAATCACGGACCGGAATGGAAGATATAGAATATAAGTCCAGGTTGTAAAGAAGAGCCAGATGGAAAGGGAAGGCTGGGTGTGAGAGGAGCGGCCAGACGTGGTACGTGGGTGGCAAACCAGTCGCTGTGGAAAAGATACTGACCGCCCGAAGAAGAAAAGTCTCTGAGTTGGGAGGTGTGGATAAATATAATTACAGTATTTCTTAAGCGCTTGCTATGTGCCAAGCACTATTCTAAGCGCTGGGGTAGATACAAGGTAATCAAGTTGTCCCACGTGGACCCCATTTTACAGATGAGGTCACTGACTCTAAGAGAAGTTAAGTGACTTTCCCAGGGTCACACAGCAGATATGTGGAGGAGCCACGATTAGAACCCACGTCCTCTGACTTCCAAGCCCGGGCTCTCTCCACTAATCTACCCTGCTAACCTCTAGTTGAAACCGGTCGAGACCAAGCTGACAGATCCCAAGAGAAGGTCAAAGGACAATGAAACTGAGGTTAGAACAGCCTGGAAGCTCCTGCTGGCAGGGATTGAAACAACTAACTCTACTCTAATGTACTCTCCCAAGCGCTTAGTACAGTGTTCTGCACACAGGAAGCATTCAATATTGATCAATTATTCACCCCACCCTTATCCACAGAGCACTTATGTACATTTCCATCACTTACTGACTGATATTAATGTCAGTCTCCCCCTCTAGACTGTAAACTCACTGTGGGCAAGGAATGAATTTACCAACCTTGTCCTCCAAATGCTTAGTACAGTGTTCTGCACACAGTAAGTGCTTAATAAATACCAGTGATTAATTTTCTACTAGACTGCCTTTTAGGCTATGAATAACAGAATCAATTTCTGTGCCTCCAATGGCAATCCAAAGATTCTCCGTGAAAATGACCAACACCACCATGGTGATAGAATTCCTCCTGCTGGGATTCTCGGAGGTCTGGCAGCTGCAGCTGGTCCAGGCCGCACTCTTCCTCCTGGCCTACCTGGCGACCCTTACGGGGAATCTCCTCATCGTCGGCATCACTGCCCTCGACCGGCGCCTCCACACCCCCATGTACCTCTTCCTCAGAAACCTGTCCGTCCTCGACCTCTGCCTCATCTCCGTCACCGTCCCCAAATCCATCCACGACTCCCTGCTCAATGGCAGAGACGTCTCTCTATGGGGCTGTGTGGTTCAGGTCTTTTTTGTGATTTCGTTTGCTTTCTCGGAGCTGTCCCTCCTCACCGCCATGTCCTATGACCGCTACGCTGCCATCTGCCTCCCCCTGAGCTACGAGGTCATCATGGACCGAGGGACCTGTGGAAAGATGGCGGCTGCCTCCTGGCTCAGCGGGGACCTATTCAGGGCTATGTTCACAGCCGGGACATTACTACTGAGCTTCTGTGGCTCTAACGTGATCCAGCAGTTCTTCTGCGACGTTCCTTCATTACTGAAGATCTCCTGTTCCGAAACGCACGGCGTCATCCAGGTCAGTGTGGGCACTACATTTATCTTGGCTTTCATCTCCTTCATTCTCATCATCATCTCGCACGTGCGCATCTTCCGGGCCTTGCTGAGGATGCCGGCCGCCAACGGCCAAGCCAAAGCCTTCTCCACCTGCCTGCCCCACCTCGTCGCCGTGTCTTTATTCATAGTGAACGGAACCTTTGTCTACCTCAAGCCCTTGTCTGCCTCCCCCTCGACCCTGGACCTGCTGGTGTCCCTGTTCTAAACCGTAGTGCCCCCAGCCCTGAACCCCCTCATCTAAAGCCTGAGGAATCGGGACATGAAGACCACCCCGAGGAGAATGATAGCGGGGAAATGCCTCTAAAAGGGCGGTAGAACATCCTTCTCCCTGAGGCCAAAGGCCCTTCTAGCCTGGGGGATTCTGGGTCCCCACCCCTTGGGGTCGTTCACATGGAAACTACTTCTGGGTCCCCACACCTTGGGGCCGTTCACATGGAAACTACTGGTGACCATGAAGTCTCCCAAGGAGAAAAATGGTCTCAATTGCTGAGACCTCGTGGCTTAGTGGAAAGAGTCCGAGCTTTGGAGTCAGAGGTCATGGGTTCAAATCCCGGCTCCGCCAATTGTCAGCTGTGTGACTTTGGGCAAGTCACTTAACTTCCCTGAGCCTCACTTACCTCATCTGCAAAATGGGGATTAAGACTGTGAGCCCCCCGTGGGACAACCTGATCACTTTGTAACCTGCCCAGCGCTTAGAAAAGTGCTCTGCACATAGTAAGCGCTTAATAAATGCCATTATCATTATTATCCAGGACCACCGTGCCCGAATGGATCATAATGCCAGCCGTCAACAGGGAATGGTGGCCGTGGAGATTGGCTATTTGTTTGTAGCATTTGTAAAGCGATAACTATCAATCAATCAATCGAGTGCTTACTGGGTGCAGCACCCTGTACTAAACTCATGGGAGAGTACAATATAACAGAATGGGTAGATACGCTACCGTTATGTGCCGGGCACTGTACTAAGCGCTGGGATAGATATGAGATGATAGGGTTGTACCCAGTCCCTGTCCCACAAGGGGCTCACAGTCTTAATCTCTATTACATAGATGAGGTAACTAAGGACTAGAAAAGTGAAGTGACCTGCCCACGGTCACCCAGCAGGTACATGACGGAGCAGGGATTAGAACCCAGGTCCTCCTCTGACTCCCAATGTACACCGAGTACATTAGTGTTAACTGGGACTAGACCAAGATCAGTTCTTGATCAAGACTGAGATGGCGTGAAAATGGGTGGAGTTTAATAATCAGTCCGTCAGTCACTTAATCGTATTAGTTGAGTGCTTACTGTGTACAAAGCACTATACCAGGTGCTTGGGAGAGTACAATATAACAATATAATGGACACATTCCCTGACCACCCATTCTACCCGAGGGGTAGAAGGACATTAATAGACATAAATAAATGACAGGTGTGGGCGTAAGCGCTATGGGGCTGGGGCGGGGGAGATGAATAAAGGGAGAAAGTCAGAGTGACGCAGAAGGGAGTGGGAGAAGAGGAAAGGAGGACTGTAAGGGGAGGCAGAACTGTAAGAGAAGACTAGGAGAGCCAATAGCCGTGGCACCCAACTAGACGCTGGGGGTTCGGTGTTGTTAGACAAGGGGACAGAGAAATTGTGAGGGTGGTCAACGGGGTCACTCATGGATCCTGGGCCCAGAGCAGGAGACAGAACAGCTCGAAACCAGACTGTCCAGTACAAAACCAGATGCACGTGTGCTCTGCACACAAAAGCACTCAATAAATACGATTGAATGAATGAATCAGTTAATCAATTATATTTACTGAGCAGTTACTGTGTGGAGGGTCCTGCACTGAGCCCTTGGGAGAGTGTAATACAGCAGAATTGGTAGACACGTTCCCTGCCCACACTGAGCTTATGATCTAGTTGGGGGAGACAGACGTTAATATGAATATATAAATTATGGATTTGGACCTAAGTGCTGTGGGGTTGAGGGCAGAGTGAATAAAGGGAGAAAGTACAAGTACCAGGGTGACGCGGAAGGGAGTGTGAGAAGATGAAACGAAGGCTTAGTCAGGAAAGACCTCTTGGAGAGGATTTGCCTAAGGCTGTAGGTGAGGAGAGTGAGCGCTCAGAGGAAGATCGCATAACTAGTCAGTTTGCCAGAGTTTTTTTCGTTATTGGAATTTCTCTACTTTATGCATTCATTATGAGCGGTGAATATGTCTGTTTATTGTTGTATTGTGCGCTCCCAAGCGCTTACTACAATGCTTTACATACAGCAAGCACTAAACGAAGAGAACTGAATGAATTTGTGACCATGGGCATTCTCGTGAGTGAGGGAAGTAACATTAGTGGGACAATCTGAGCCTGCTGAACGTCGGAGATAATCCAACCTCTGGGATTCCAGAGTCTTCCAGATAACGAGTCTCTCAGGGCAAACCCGGGGCCGGTCTTCCCGGGGGAACCCCCTCCCCCCATCCCACCGGAACTGCGGCTGCTGTCTCCGAGGAGCCCGGAGCACTGCTTTTATGCCACACTCTTTCCCGTCCCGGCCACAAACCCGCATGAGGAGACGAGGAGGCCTAACAGCATACCCAAACCCCGAACCATCCCGGTGAGTCAAAGTCAATCGCTCAATCCATCCATCGAAGTTATTAAGCTCTTACTGGGTACAGAGAACTGGACTGATACAATTCATGCCCCGAGCCCCAGATTTAAGCTTGCGTTTGGGTCTTCAAGGCCCAGGTGCTGGGGGGAGTGAAAAAAGACATTGGTGCCGGCCAACGGGCGATGTGGCTTCATGCCACGGAGCCCAGATTTGAGTATACCCATCTGGGCCTTCCTGTCCCAGGCGCCAGGGGGAGTGGGAAAAATGTGAGCCCGTTATTGGGTAGGGTCCATCTCTATATGTTGCTGACTTGTTCATTCATTCATTCATTCAACCGTATTCATTGAGCAGGAGGAACAAGAAACATAGGGCTGTTAGCAAAACGAGGCCTGGCTTCACGCCCCAACCCCCAGATGGGACTCCCCTTCGGGGTCTCCATGGTCCAGGCTCAGGGAGGAGCGAAAAGAACACAGGGGCCAGCAAATGCTGGGGCCGGGGAGGAATGGCTTTATGCCAGGAACCCCATAGTTGGTTCCCCTCTGGGATCTTCAGGGCCTGGGTGCCGACAACAGCTATTCTATTTATTTTGTTAATGGTGTGCATATGACTTTAATTCTATTTGTTCTGACGATTTTGACAACTGTCTACATGTATTGTTTTGTTGTCTGTCTCCCCCTTCTAGACTGTGAGCCCGTTATTGGGTAGGGTCCGTCTCTATATGTTGCGGACTTGTTCATTCATTCATTCATTCAACCGTATTCATTGAGCACTTATTGTGTGCAGAACACTGTACGAAGCGCTTGGGAAGCACAAGTCTGCAACATATAGAGACGGTCCCTACCCAACAACGGGCTCACAGTCTAGAAGGGACTTGTACTTCCCAAGCGCTTAGTACAGTGCTCTGCACACAGTAAGCTCTTAATAAATATGATTGAATGAATGAATGAATGAATACAATTGAGTTGATAGACAGGATCAGCCCCCACACGGAGCTTACAACTGACTGTGTGCAGAGCGCTGTACTAAGTGCTTGGGAGAGTCCAGTACAATGGAGTGATGATGATGATGATGGTATTTGTTAAGCGCTTACTATGTGCCAAGCCCTGTTCTAAGCGCTGGGGTAGATACAAGATAATCAGGTTGTCACACGTGGGGCTCACAGTCTCAATCCCCTTTTACAGATGAGGTGACTGAGGCACAGAGAAGTGAAGTGAATTGCCCAAAGTCACATAGCTGATAAGCGATGGAGCCGGGATTAGAACCCACAAGCCCGGGCTCTTTCCATTTAGCCACGCTGCTTCTCTAGTGGGTAGACTCAATGCCTGCCCTCAAGAAGCTGAGAATCTAGTGTGAAAAGGAGACAGTAAAATGAATTACAGATAGGGAAAGTATAACAATATAAGGATATGTACGTGTGTGAGAAGCAGCATGGCACCTGGGTCCTTATTCAAGCTTCACGATTTATCTGTTTTGTGACCGTGAGCAAGCCACTTCACTTCTTTGTGCCTCAGTTACCTCATCTGCAAAATGGCGATTAAGACCGTGGCCCTCTTGTGGAACAGGGACTATGTCCAACTTAATTATCTTGTATCTACCCCAGCACTTAGTATAGTGCCTGGCACATAGTAACTGCTTAACAAATACCACCCACAAAAGGGTAGGCGGTGGAGCTGGGATTAGAACCTAGATCCCCTGACTCCCAGGCTTTCCACTAGGCCATTTGTTTCCCAATCCCAGACCAGGTTGGAAGACATAGAATGCAAGGCCGGGTTGTAAAAGAGGGGCTAAATAAAAAAACAGGAATGCAGAGAAGATGGAACCGGAAGGATGGGTGTCAGATGAGAGGCCAGTCGTGGGATGTGGGTGGAAACCCGCCTCTGTGGAGAAGACACTGACCACCCGAAGGAGAGGGTTAGGAGTTAGGAGTTAGGATGCGTGGACTGCAAACACCCAGTTGAAACCAGTCAAAACCAAGCTGCAGAATCCGAAAAGAAGGACAAAGGACAATGAAACTATGCTAGCCATGAAGCTCTCTGAAGGCCGGGAATGTGTCTTCCAATTCTGTTCTACTGTACTCCCCGCAAGGCTTAGTACAGTGCTCTGCACCGGGTAAGTGCTCAGTAAATGCCATCGACCTATCAATTGCCTAATGGACTGTCTTTGAGGCTAAGAATAACAGAATCTATCTACCTGTATCGGATTCCCTCAGTCATTGTTGGTTGGGTTGAAGAGGAGACTACCTGCAGAGCACACTCAAAATAAGGAAGGGAACTTATATTCATTTTCGTAACATATCAATCAATCAATCAATCAATCGTATTTATTGAGCGCTTACTATATGCAGAGCACTGTACTAAGCGCTTGGGAAGTACAAATTGGCATCACATAGAGACAGTCCCTACCCAACAGTGGGCTCACAGTCTAAAAGGGGGAGACAGAGAACAGAACCAAACATACCAACAAAATAAAATAAGTAGGATAGAAATGTACAAGTAAAATAAATAAATAAATAAATAAATAGAGTAATAAATATGTACAACCATATATACATATATACAGGTGCTGTGGGGAAGGGAAGGAGGTAAGACGGGGGGAACATATATTTGTATTAACATCCGTCCCCTCCACTAGACTGTAAACTCGCTGTGGGCAGGTAACGTTTCCACTAAGTCTGTTCTATTGTACCCTCCCAAGCACTTAGTACAGTGCCCTGCACACAGAAAGAGCTCAAGAAAACCATTAATGTTGAAGAAATATTAGGGAACGTAGGTAATTCATTCATTTCTAGACTGTGAGGCCGGTGTGGGCAGGAATTGTCTCTTCCTGTTGCTGAATTGTACTTTCCAATCGCTTAGTACAGTGATCTGCACGCAGTGAGCATTCAATAAATACGATGGATGCCATTATGACACACACCAAAAAGGTGTTTGCAGAAATGATCAATTAATGGTATTTTTGCGCACTTACCGTGTGCAGAGCAATGAACTAAGTGCTTGGGAGAGTGAAATAGAACAGAGTTGGTAGACGATATTAAAATATCTTGTAATGTGTGTGTCTGTGTTTGTGTGTGTGTATGAGAGGGATAGAAAGGGGTGGGAGGGTGGGGTGTTAGGCCCCCAGCTCCTTTTTCATTGCTCCAAAGCCATTGCCTTCCCATCCTGGGTCTCTGTGAAAGTGAAAATGCAGACTTAGAAGCTAAAATAGAGGGAAGCTGATAGTTGAAAAAATGGAGATTTTCAGATTCCTTCCTGTAAATGCGCTCCTTATCTGTGCCTCCATGGGAAATCCGCAGATAATCCTGAAGATGGAAAACACTACCAGGGTGAGAGAATTCCACCTGTTGAGATTCTCGGAGGTCCTGGAGCTGCAGCTGGTCCAGGACGCACTGCTCCTCCTGGCCTACATGGCTGCCCTGACAGGGACTCTCCTCATCGTCGCCGTCACCGCCCTCGACCGGCGACTCCATACCCCCATGTACTTCTTCCTCGACCTCGGCCTCATCTCCGTCACCGTCTCCAAGTCCACCCACAACTCTCTGATCAATGGCAGAGCCATCTCTCTATGTGGCTGTGTGGCACAGGTCATTTTAATGATTTCGTTTGCTATATCGGAGTTGTCCCGCCTCACAGCAATGTCCTACGACCGCTACCAGGTCATCATGGACCGAGGGGCCTGTGGGAAGGTGGCGTCCGCCTCCTGGCTCAGCGTGGGGGTTGTTCGGGGAGATCTACACAGCCGGGACATTAACACTGAGCTTCTATGGCTCTAACTTGATCCAGCAGTTCTTCTGCGACATCCCTTCCTTACTGAAGATCTCCTGTTCTGAAACGTATGTCATCATCGACGTATGGCCACTGCATTTAGCTTGGCTTTCATCTCCTTCATTCTCATCGTGGTCTCATATGTGCACATCTTCTGGGCCGTGCTGAGGATGCCGGCCGCCAAGGCCGGGCCAAAGACTTCTCCACCTGCCTGCCCTACCTCGTCGTTGTCACCATCTTCATCTTGACCGGAGCCATTGCCTACCTCAAGCTCGGGGTCTGACTCCCCCTCGACCCTGGACCTGCTGGTGTCCGTGTTCTACAAAGTGGTGCCCCACGCCCTGAACCTCCTCATCTACAGCCCGAGGAACGGGGACATGAAGGCAGCCCTGCTGGACAGAGTCCTAAGGGGGCATACGTTCCTCCAGAATATAGATCCCCTGTTTTTGACCTGACATTTGTCCCCAGAATGTTTCCAAACCCCCTGGTTGTGAACTGCACTGTACTAAGTGTTGTCGTTTCTCCTTCCCTGGTGATCAATCAATCGGCGGTATTTACTGAGCGCTTACTCTGTGCAGCGCACTGTACTAAGCGTTTGGGAGAGGCCAACACAACAGAATTGGCAGAGACGTTTCCCTTCCACAAGGAGCTTACAGTCTTGTCCACCCTTCGTTATTCCTATCTCCCTTCCCTTGACTTCCCAGATTCCAAGTCCTTCCCTGACTGAACTGCTATTTATCCAGAACCATAAGACATTCCGTTTTCAGCTTATCCATCTCATGCCCACTACAGATCACTCTCCCCACCTTCACAGCATTATTGAAGGCAAATCTCCTCCAAGAGCCCTTCCCTGACCAAGCCCTCATCTCATTTCCCACCCCCTTCCGTGTCACCCTTGCACTTGGATTTGCTCCCTTTATTCACCCCTCCCTCAGCCCCACAGCACTGATGTCCATATCCATAATTTATTTACTTATTTATTTTCATTTCTCTCTCCCTCAGTAGTCCATAGGCTCACTGTGGGCAGGGAATGCGCCTACCGACTCTGTTATATTGTACTGTCCCAAGCGCTTAGTACAGCGTTCTGCACTTGGTAAGCGATCAATAAATACCACTGATTGATTGATTTGCTGATATGTTCCAGGATGACTTTCCATTCAATATTTTAACATTATGTGGCTAGCCTCCTTCTCTCTAGGATCCAGCTGCTCTCCCAGAATTGTTCCCAGTGCTTGGGAATATTGCGATGTGGTACTTGGGGTGGATGGGGTATCATCATCATCAATCGTATTTATTGAGCGCTTACTATGTGCAGAGCACTGTACTAAGCGCTTGGGAAGTACAAATTGGCAACATATAGAGACAGTCCCTACCCAACAGTGGGCTCACAGTCTAAAAGGGGTATGTGGGTTTCCCCCGCCTCCACCCACCCTATTTATTCATAGTCTCTTCTGGGTTGCCTGGACCCTTTGGTCTTTACTTCCAAGGACTTAGATACTTATCCTACCCTAATCCCATAGGGATTACGTCCAAATCCTTACACTCTGTTGCTTCCCGTCTGTAATTCACTTGAATGTATGCCTCCCCGATAAGATTGCAAGCCCCTTGAGATAGCCTAGTGTTTTCTCCAAGGGCTTAGAACAGTGCTCTGGTAGTGCTCACCTAACGGAGAAGCAGAATAGCCAGTGGAAAGACCCCGGGCCTGGGAGTCAGAGGTGTTGGGTTCTAATCCTCTCTCCATCACTTGTCTGCTCTGTGACCTTGGTCGAGTCACTTCTGTGGTTCAGTTTCCTCATCTGTAAAATGGGGTGAAGACTGTGAGCCCCATGTGAGACGGAGGTTGTTGTCCAACCTGATTATCTTGAATCTTATAGAGTGCTTGGCACATAGTAAGTGCTTACCAAATGCCACAATTATTATTATCTTCAGTGTATAAGAGGACGAAAACACAGACAGAGGAAAGAGTCGGTTGAGGGGGGATCCTAGATCATAAGGAGGGAATCCACCCCTCACATCCAAGCCGTCATCAAAACCTGCCGGTCTCAGCTCCGCAACATTGCCAAGATCCGCCCTTTCCTCTCCATCCATGCCGCTACCCTGCTCGTTCAAGCTCTCATCCTATCCCGTCTCGACTACTGCATCAGCCTTCTCTCTGATCTCCCATCCTCGTGTCTCTCCCCACTTCAATCCATACTTCATGCTGCTGCCCGGATTGTCTTTGTCCAGAAACGCTCTGGGCATGTTACTCCCCTCCTCAAAAATCTCCAGTGGCTACCAATCAATCTGCGCATCTGGCAGAAACTCCTCACCCTGGGCTTCAAGGCTCTCCATCACCTCGCTCCCTCCTACCTCACCTCCCTTCTCTCCTTCTATAGCCCACCCCCCACCCTCCGCTCCTCCGCCGCTAATCTCCTCACCGTACCTCGTTCTCGCCTGTCCCGCCATCGACCCCCGGCCCACGTCATCCCCCGGGCCTGGAATGCCCTCCCTCTGCCCATCCGCCAAGCTAGCTCTCTTCCTCCCTTCAAGGCCCTACTGAGAGCTCACCTCCTCCAGGAGGCCTTCTCAGACTGAGCCCCTTCCTTCCTCTCCCCCTCGCCCCCCTCTCCATCCTCCCATTTTACCTCCTTCCCTTCCCCACAGCACCTGTATATATGTATATATGTTTGTACATATTTATTACTCTATTTATTTATTTATTTATTTATTTTACTTGTACATATCTATTCTATTTATTTTATTTTGTTAGTATGTTTGGTTTTATTCTCTGTCTCCCCCTTTTTGACTGTGAGCCCACTCTTGGGTAGGGACTGTCTCTATATGTCGTCAACTTGTACTTCCCAAGCGCTTAGTACAGTGCTCTGCACACAGTATGCACTCAATAAATACGATTGATTGATTGACTGATTGAATCAAAAAGAGACCCTCGATCACAGAAATGATTCCAGATGACAGAAAATTAGCCTCTAAGAAGACATCTTAGAATCTACGAGGAGACGGCACTAGGAAAAAGAAATCATCCCAGCCTCCTCCACTTAAGGCCCTCAATCATCAATCATCACCATCAGTGGTGTTTATTGAGCGCTTACTCTGTGCAGAACACTCTACCGAGCCCTTGAGAGAGTACGGTATGCCAGAGAAGCAGCATGGCATAGTGGGTATAGCATAGGCCTGAGGTCATGGGTTCTAATCCTGGCTCTGCCACCTGTCTGCTGTGTAACCTTGGACAAGTCACTTCATTTCTCTATGCCTCAGTTCCCTCCTCTGTAAAATGGGGATGAAGACTGTGAGTCCCACGTGGGGCAGGGACTGCGTCCACCCCAATTTGCTTGTATCCACCCCAGAGCTTAGTACAGTACTTGGCACATAGTAAGTGCTTAACAAATGCCATTATTATTATTATTATTGTTTTCATTGCAGTATAACAGTATAACACCTTCCCTACCCACAAGAACTGAAAAGTCTAGAAAGGGGGACAGGCATTGGTCTAAATAAATAATTTACGATATACAATTCATAATTTATAAATATGAAGCGCTGGGTGGTGGAGAATAGCTTGAATATCCTCATGGCAAAGCCAGGATGATTCATTCATACATTCTTTCAATCACAGTAGATTCTGGGGGCTTTCAGTCATGTGGTCCCTCAGAATAAAAGAGGAATCCTGCTTTCTCCCGAGGAAAAAGAGAGGCCACGTGGGAAGGATTATAAATTGATGCTCGCGAGGAGCGCAGAATGTGAAAGACACCATCTTTTGGGAACTCCTCAGTAAGAGAGTGATGTCTCCTCCCGGGTGCAGCCCGCAGTCAGTCAGTGGGATTTACTGAGTGCTTACCATGTGCAGGGCACTGAACTAAGCGTTCGGGAGAGTACAATATAATGGAGTTGGGAGATACGTTCCCTAGTTAAAATGAGCAAACAGTATAGGGGGGAGATGGATTTTAATTAATCCATCAGTGGTATTTACTGAACGCTTCCTGGAGGCAGAGTTCTGTACTATGTAGTGCAATATAACAGAGTTGGGAGACAAGATCCCTGACCACAACGTCAGAGATGGAGGGGCTGCAAAACGAAAAAGGGAGGCTTTTTTAAGTCTGGGAGAAATGTGACGAGAAATCGCCTGTTTCCATCCATTGGTTAGTGCCAACGTGCGTCAGGAAATCCATTTCAGTGACCTTCGGCTGTTTCATTGTTCATGTGAGTGCGTGCCTGATCCTTGTCTTCCTCTAGCTTGGTAAGTGCTTACTAGGTCTAGGCTCTGGCCTAGAAACAAGATTTTACGGACTCCACGTCCCACAAGGGGCTCCCAGTCTAAATTGGAGGGAGAATAGGTATTTTTATAGGTATTGTTAAGCACTTAGTGAGTGTTTTGTAATAATAATAACAATAATAATAATTATGGTATTGGTTATGTGCTTAGTATGTGCCAGGCACTTTCCTAAACGCTGGAATTGTTCTAAGTGCTGGAGTTGATAGAAGATTGGGCATAGCCCATGTCCCACACAGAGCTCACACTCTAAGTGAAATGGAGACCAGGTATGCTTTATTGATAGTTGTTAAGCACTTAGTGCATACCTAGTATTGTTCTAAGCACTGGGGGAGATACGAGATATTAATAATAATAATAATAATAGTATTTGTTAAGAGCTTACTATAAGTCAAGCACTGTTCTAAGCACTGAGGGAGATACAAGGTAATCTGGTTGTCCCATGAGGGGCTCACAGTCTTAATCCCCATTTTACAGATGAGGTAACTGAGGCACAGAAAAGTGAAGTAGCTTGCCCAAGGTGACACAGTAGACAAGTGTCGGAGCCTGGATTATAACCCACATCTTCTGACTCCCAAGCCTGTGCTCTTTCCACTAAGCCACGCTGCTTCTCCAATAGACCCTCTCCAACGTGGGGCTCGCAGTTTACTTAGCAGGGAGAAAAAGTCATTAATCACTACTTGCAAATGAAGGAACTGAGGCCAGAGGAGTTATGTGACTGGCCCAAGGTCTCACAGCATATCACACTGCAAGCTGGTGGCAGAGCTAGAATTAAAACTCTGACTCCTGGTCTAGATATCTCCCTGAATTTTGTTCTGTCTCCCTGTCTCTGTTTCTCTGCGTCTGCCTGTCTTTTAGTCACCCTGCTGCTTCGTGTTTGTTGGGGAGAGGAGAGTGGTGGTCTGCCAGACATGAAGGGAGGGGGTGCTCCAGGGCAGATAGGCTAGTATGACTAGATAAATAAGAGGAGTTGCAATATCTCAATCCTCACAAACATTTAAGAACAGGGAACGTTCCCAGGAGAATAAATCCGTTTGAGTGCTTGTCTTTATTCCAGGCCAGAGGCAGAAGAAAGAGGAATCCGAGAGGTCCGATGCAACCTAACAATTTCACTTGTCTTGTGTTTTTCTCGGAGTGATACTCAATTGCTTTCTTGGCACCCTCAGGCAGTCCTCAGACCACATGGCCAATCACACAGTTGTGACAGAATTCCTCCTGCTGGGATTCTCAGAGGTCCGGGAGCTGCAGCTGGTCCAGGCCACTCTGTTCCTCCTGATCTACCTGTCGGCCTTGATGGGGAATCGCCTCATCATCGCCGTCACCGTCTTCGAACAACGCCTCCACACCCCAGTGTATTTCTTCCTCAGGAACCTGTCCGTCCTCGATCTCTGCTATATCTGCGTCACCGTCCCCAAATGCATCCTTGACGCCCTAGTCAACAACAGATCTATCTATTTCAGAAACTCTGTGGCCCAGCTCTTTTTAGTGGATCTGTTTGCTGCTTCGAAGCTATCCTTCCTCACCGCGATGTCCTACGACCACTACGCCGCCATCTGCCGCCCCCTGCACTACAACCTCATCATGGATGGAGGGGCCTGCCTCCTGGCTCAGCGGGGGTTTCTTCGGAGCGATGTACTCACATTAGGCTTCTGCAAGTCTAAAGTGATCCAGCAGTTCTTCTGCAATGTCCGCTCCTTACTGAAGATCTCCTGCTCGGAAATGCACGCTGTCGTTGACGTCACCGTGGTTATGGGTATCGGCTTTGGTTTCGTCTCCTTCGTCTCCATCGTCATCTCCTACGTCCGGATCTTCTCGACCGTACTGAGGTTCCTGTCCACCGGAGGTCGGGCCCAAGCCTTCTCCACCTGGCTGCCCCACCTCGCCATCGTCACCCTTTTCCTCTCGACCGATGCCTTTGCTTACCTCAAGCCACTGTCAGACTCCCCCTTGGTCCTGGACCTGCTGGTGTCCGTGTTCTTCAACGTGGTGCCCCCCGCCCTGAACCCCCTTATCTACAGCCTGAGGAACAGGGATATGAAGGCCGCCTTGAGGAAAATTTGTAGCTGAAACCCATCTCTCTTGTCCGCTCTCCCCTCTGCATCGACTCTGAAATTGGCTGTGTTCCCCTCAAGCTGTCTGTTACTCCCCCTAGCCGATGATACTCTATAAATAGTCTCATGATCTACTATTTCCCCTAAATCTAATCAACTTCGATGTCCGTCTCCCCCTGTAGACCGTAAGCTTCTTGTGGACAAGTATTATGTCTACCAACTCCTTTGCGTTGTACCCTCTCAAGTGCCTAGTACAGTGCTCTGCAAACAGTAAGTGTTCAATAAAAGTTCATTGATTGATTGATTGCCGTCCCAGTCTCCAACAATGCATGGGGACAGGAAGGCACAGAGCTCCGAGGGGACGACGGGAGAGACAGAGAAGATGGAGAAGGGCAACGGGCAGATCTCGGAAACCAAGGGTGGAATGGTCAGAGGATGGTGAGAGGCTGCCGTTTGGGCTGGCGGTGGTCCCACAAAGACAGGGCAGCCGGGGGAGGGGTGTAGAAGAGGAGGATTACCCAGAAATCATTGCTACAGGAAATGGACCACAATCAGAGGCCACTAGAGCACCAGATAGAACAGATCCTGGGTCATACTTGCCCAGGGAGAAAGCAGGAACTAGAGGGAAAGACTATAACCTTAATTTTTTTAATGGTACCAAAGTACTTACTAAGTGTTAACTACAGTACCAAGTGATGGGAAAAGAAAAGAAGCATGGTCTAGCGGGTAGAGCACAGGCTTGGGAATCGAAAGGAGCTAATCTGCCACTTTTCGTCTGTGCGACCTTGGGTAAATCGATTCACTTCTCTGTGCTTCAGTCGCCTCATCTGTAAAATGGAGATTAAGACTGGGAGCTCCATATGGGAAAGGAACTGTGTCTCCTGATTAACGTGTCCCTAACCCAGAGTTTAGCACAGTGCCTGGCACATGGTAAATGTTAAACAAATACCATTGAAAAGATAATTAATGATAGATAGATTTCGAGTCACTGAGCAGACAGGTGGTGGATCTGGGATTGATAATAATAATGATATTCATTCATTGATTCAATCGTATTTACCGAGCGCTTACTTTGTGCAGAACACTGTACTAAGCTCTTAGAAAGTACAGCTCAGCACAAAAGAGAGACAATCCCTGCCCACACAGGGATTGCAGTCTAGAAGGGGGGAGACAGACATCAAAACAAGTAAACAGGCATTAATATGAATACATAGAATTGTAGATATGTACATATACACACAAGTGGCGTGGGGCTGGGAGGGGATAGAGCAAAGGGAGTGAGTCGAGGCGACAGGGAGGGGAGGGGGAGTTGAGGAAAAGGGGAGCTTAGTCTGGGATGATAATAATAATAATTGTATTTGTTATTTGCTGCTTCTGAGAAGCAGCGTGGCTCAGTGAAAAGAGCCCGGGCTTTCGAGTCAAAGGTCATGAGTTCAAATCCAGGCTCTGCAAAATGGGGATTAATGTCAGCTGTGTGACTTTGGGCAAGTCACTTAACTTCTCTGTGCCTCAGTTACCTCATCTGTAAAATGGGGATTAAGACTGTAAGCTCCCCCGTGGGACAACCTGATCACCTTGTAACCTCCCCAGTGCTTAGAACAGTGTTTTGCACATAGTAAGCGCTTAATAAATGCCATTATTATTATTATTATTGTTAAGCACTTACTATGTCCCAGGCACTTTACTAAGTGCTAGAGGTGGTTACAAGCAAATCCTTTCTAAATCACCTTGCCCCGTTTCCTACTAAAACACAGCCCACGCACTCTGCTCCTCCAATGCCAGACTACTCACTGTGCCTCGAACTCATCCATGTCCCCTTCGACCCCTCGCCTGAGTCCTGCCTCCAGCCTGGAACACTGTCCCTCTTCGTGGCCGACAGACAATGACCCTCTCCACCGTCAATGCCATTCTGAAGGCACCTCTCCTCCAAGTAGCCTTCCCTGATTAAGCCCTCTTCTCCCACTCCATTCTGCGTCATCCTTGCAGTTGGATTTGCAGCCTTTATTCATTCCATCCTGTGCCCCACACCACTTATGCCCATAGCTGTCATTCATTTATTGGTATTAATGATGGCATTTATTAAGTGCTTACTATGCGCAAAGTGCCGTTCTACGCGCTGGAGAGGGTACAAGTGGATCAGGTTGTCCCACAGGGGGCTCACAGTCTTAATCCCCACTTTACAGATGAAGGAACTGAGGCACAGAGAAGTTAGGTTACTTGCTCAAAGTCACACAGTTGATGGTGGAGCCAGGATTTGAACCCATGACCTCTGACTCCCAAGCCCGGGCTCTCTCCACTGAGCTATGCTGCTTCTCAATTAATTATTAATGTCTGTCTCCCCCTCTAGACTGTAACCTCGCTGTGGACAGGGAACATATCTACCAGCTCTGTTATATTGTATTCTTCCAAATGCTTAGTACATTGTCCTGCACGGATTAAGCGCTTAATAAACGTGATTGATTGATTGATTGATTGCTACTACTCCCAAAATGGCCACCCCTTGTTGCATTCTAAAATGGGGCCTGTACTGGATCTTTCTAAAATGGCTTCTGGTCATCTGGTCTAGAGAAGCAGCGTAGCTCAGTGGAAAGAGCACGGGCTTTCCAGTCAGAGGTCATGGGTTCGAATCCTTTCTCTACAATTTGTCAGCTGTGTGACTTTGAGCTAGACAATTAACTTCTCTGTGCCTCAGTTACCTCATCTGTAAAATGTGGATGAAGACTGTGAGCCCCCTGAGGGACAACCTGATCACCTTGTAACCTCCCCAGCGCTTAGAACAGTGCTTGGCACATAGCCTAATAAATGCCATCATCATTATTATTATTATTATGGTCATGCTTGCCACCAGAGATTGCAATAAAGTTCTGGGAGGTCAGACAGTGCCCATCTCCTGCCCTACTGCCCACTTAGAGTACATTCCTCCAACCATTCTCTTCTTCCCTCCTCTACCTTCCCCCCATTTTTTAAATAGTATTTGTTAAGTGCTTACTATGTGCCAAGCACTATATTAAGCACTGGGGTAGATCCAAAATAATCAGATCCCACAAGGAGCTCGCAGTAAAAGGGAAAACAGGTATTGAATCCCCATTTTTCAGGGGAGGGAACTGAGGCACAGAGAAGTCAAGCGACTTGCCTAAGGTCACACAGCAGACCAGTGGTGGAACTGGAATTAGAACTCAGGTCCTCTGACTCCCAGGCCCGGGCCATGCTGCTTCTGCTGAGATATTCAGATGGTCCTATTTCCTGGCATGAAATGAGGTTCAAATCTCCTGGTGTTTTTATTAATCCCGGAAAGGGAATGATGATTAGTCAGTTGATGGTGTTCTAGAAAGGAGTCCCAGAGTGGGAACAGCATGGGACTGGGCAGTTATTTAGGTTGCGAGGGCCGGAACCACAGGGAGACACCGATCCCGGCCTTCCGAGATTCCCGGACATTCAGCCGTCTCAGCGGAGCCCCGGACCCGTCCTCCCATGGGGAATACCCCAGGAAATAGCCCGGCCATCGTCTGAGGGGACGGTGCAGCCAACCGGAGAGCCGAGAAGGGGAGGGAGGATCCTGACAGCCCCCACGCCTCGCCCAGACCTTCCTGTCACCGCCACCAGCGTCCAGGACCGACGAGACAAAAATAAATTTTCTACTTGCTAAGCGCTTAGTATGTCGCAGGAACTGTTGGTAAGTGCTGCCATAGGCACAAGACTGTATTTAAACTATATGCTCGTTGTGGGCAAGGAATGGGTCTGTTTATTGCTATATTGTACTATCCCAAGCGCTTAGTACATTGCTTTGCACCCATTAAGCCCTCAATAAATACAATTGAATAACGAATGAATGAACAATCAGATCTGGAACAGTCTAGTTGGAGTGAACCTCTCTCTCAGCTGAGGTCGATGCTCCCCAGCCCAGGACAGTCCTGGTGACTCTGGAGCAGAGGAAAAGTGAAGGGCAGAAATGGGAAATTTCTTCTGTTCCCGCACAGATTTATGCGAGATAAATCGAGGTGACTCAGTTCCCAGTCCAGATCAGAAGAGAAATCTAAGAGAGGAAGACCCTCTCCATGTGTTAAGGGCAGAGAAATTGTCTGCTAATTTTACTGTATTATACTCTCCCAAAACTTTAGTCAGGTGGTCTGCACATAGTAAGTGTTCACAAATCCTATTGATTGATTGACTGACTGATTGTCTATTCCTGACTCCCTGAAGATATATGAAGGTTAGCAATGTTATTTAACTTCTCTATGCCTCAGTTACCTCATCTGTAAAATAGGGATTAAAACTGTGAGCCCCATGTGGGACAACCTGATTACCCTGTATCTACCCCAGCGCTTAGAACAGTGCTTGGCACATAGTAAGCCCTTAACAAATACCAACATTATTATTAGTAGTAGTAGTAGTAGTATCAATCAATTATATGAAGATTACGAATAATAGCAATATTAAGAATATCGATCGATCAATCAGTGCGTAGATCTGTCAATCAATCATATTTACTGAGCACTTACTGTGTGTTGAGTGCTCTAAGAAGCATTTGGGAAAGTACAATATAACAGGGTTAAAAGAAACGCTCTTTGCTCACAACGAGTTTGCCGTCTGGGGGGAATTTATAGTCTAGTGGTATAGATACATATATCTGTATCTTCATAGATATATATGAAGATTAGTAATAGTAATAGTAATAGACCTTGGCAGTATCAATCAATCAATCAATCGATGGCATTTAGTGAGCACGTACTGTTCTCAGAGTTTGTACTAAACTCGTGAGAATAAGGGACTCATCGGTAAAACGGGGATTAAGACTGTGAGCCCCACGTGGGACAGCCTGATTACTTTGTATCTCGCCCAGCTCAGAACAGTGCTTGGTACATAGAAAGCGCTTAACAAATACCATAATCATCATCCTTATCAAAAGGACTTTACAATCTAGTAATCTCTGTCTCACCCTCCTTGCGGGCAGGGAATATGTTTACCAATTTGTTGTATCTAACTCTCCCAAGTGCTTAAGACAGTGCTTCGCACATGGTAAGTGCTTAATAAATACCATTGATTTACTAATGGGGAAGACAGACGTTAAAGTAAATTACAGATAGGGGAAGTAGTAAAGAATAAGAATATGGATATACTAGTAATAATGGTATTTCTTAAATGCTTGTTATGTGCCAAGCTGGGGTAGATACAAGGTAAGCAGGCTGTTCCACGTTGGGGTCCCAGTCTAAATCCCCATTTTACAGATGCGGTAACTGCCCAAGATCATACAGCAGACAAGAGGTGGAGGCGAGATTAGAACTCACATTCTCCGACTCCCAAGGCTGTGCTCTTTCCACTAAGCCATTATGCTTCCCGTGTAAGCCATCCTTCTCATATAAGTGCTGTGGGGCTGGAGTGAGTATGATAATAATAATAATGGTATTTGTTAAATGTTTACTAGGTGCAAAACACTGTTCTAAGCGCTGGTATCAAAGTGTTTATGGGGTACAGACCTCAGTTTGTAGGCGACCCGGAAGAAAGCGGAAATATAGGGATGGTGTGAGAGGTTATTCAGGGAAGGCTTCTGGGATGAGCTGTGATTTTAATAAGGTTTTGAAGCAGGGGAGAATGGTCATCTGTTGGCTATGAAGTAGGAGGGAATTCCAGGCCAGAGGAAGGTTGTAGACAAGGGGTCAGTGGAGAGTTGGACAAGATCGAGGTTTAGCGAATAGGTTGGCGCTAGAGGGGCAAAGCATCCGGGCTGGGTTGTAGTCCGAGATTAGCCATCAGATAGAAGGGAGAGAGCTGATGTGAGTTGGTGTTTGATACGGAGAGAGTAGTGTAACCACTGGAGGCTTTTGAGGAGAGGGGAGGTGGGGGTATGTAACGGAACCAGCAGGGGAATCTGTGTAGCCTTGGTCTTTGCTGATAATGAGGAATAAAATGGGCATCAAGATTGGGGAAAGGATTTGTCCTGAATCAAGACAGAAATGACAAGACGAGGTTCCTTCCACTATGTTGCCTTATCGTACAATCAATCGATGGTATTTATTGAGTGTTTACTATGTGCAGAGCACTGTACTAATGCTCGGAAGAGAAAGATACAACAGAATTGATAATAACAATTGTGGTATTTGTTGAGCGATTTCTACGTGCCAGGCACTGTACTAAGCAAAGCAGATACACGCAAATTGGGTTGGGCATTGTCCCTGCCTGACATGGGGCTCGCAGTCTTAATCCCCATTTTACAGATGAGGTAACTGAGGCATAGAGAAGTGAAGTGACTTGTCGAAGGCCACACAGCAGAATTAGCAGAAATGTTCCCATCCCATAATGAGCTTTAAATCTCGAAACTTCTCTCTGAGTGTTTTCATCCTTATCTTTATTCACCCCTCTCTCAGTCCCACAGGATTTATGGTCATATCTGTAAATCATTCTTTGCAAAAATGTCTGTCCCCCACTCCATAACGGTAGCTCACTGTGGGCAGGAAATGTGTCTGTTACGCCGTTTTTAGCGTGCTTTCCCAAGGGCTTAGCATAGCGTTCTGCAGGAAGTAAGCTCTCGATAAATACGATTGATTGATTGATCGATTGATTGATGGTCTAAAGTCCTACCACAAGATGCCTAAAGTCATCCCATCAGATATGGCCAACGTCTTCACAGTGACGGGATTTCTCCTGCTGGGATTCTCGGAGGTCCGGGAGCTGCAGCTGGCCCAGGCCGCGCTGTTCCTCCTGGTCTACCTGGTGGCCCTGACGGCGAATCTCCTCATCGTCACCGTCACCGTCCTCCACACCCCCATGTACATCTTCCTCAAGAACCTGTCTGTCCTCGACCTCTGCTGCATCTCCGTCACCGTCCCCAAATCCATCCACAACTCCCTGGCCGACCATAGAGAAATATCCCTCCTGGGCTGTGCTGCCCAGGTCTTCCTAGTGGTTTTCTTCGCTGTTCAGAGCTGTCCCTCCTCATGACGATGTGCTACGACTGCTATCTGCCACCCCCAGCGCTACTACCTCATCATGGACGGAGGGGCCTTTGGGAAGATGGTGACCGCCCCCTGGCTCAGCGTGGGGCTCTTCGGGGTGATGTACCCTACCGGGACGTTCACATTAAGCTTCTGCGAGTCCAACGTGATTCGACAGTTATTCTGCGACGTCCCCTCCTTACTGAAGGTCTCCCGCTCGGAAACGCACGTTGTAATTGACGTCAGCGTGGACGTGGGTGTCAGCTTTGGTTTTGTCTCCTTCGTCTCTCTCTTCGTCTCCTACGTCTGAATCTTCTTGGCCGTGCTGAGGTTCCCATCCACCGAGAGTCGGACCAAAGCCTTCTCCACCTGTCTGCTCCACCTCGCCGTCGTCACCCTTTCCCTCTCGACCGGAGCCTAGGCTTACCTCAAGCCCGTTTCAGACTCCCCCTCGACCCTGGACCTGCTGGTGTCCGTGTTCTACTCCATAGTGCCCCCCACCCTGAACTCCCTCATCTACAGCCTGAGGAACCGGGACACGAAGTCCGCCTTGGGGAGGGGGCTGGGTGTGACAGGGTGGTCCTGAGGAAGTGGGACACACGAAGGCCTCCATGGGGAGGGGACTTGGTATGACAGGATGGCTCTGAGAAACAGGGACCTGCAAGCCGCCCTCGGGAGGGGGTTGGCTGTGAGGGGATAGTCCTGAGGAACGGGCACACATGAAGGCCACCTCGGGGAGGTGGCTGAGCACGAGAGGATGGTCCTGAGGAAGAGGGCAGGCCACCCTGTGGAGTGCACTGGGTGTGAGGGGATGGCCCTGAGGAACCGGGATATGAAGTCCACTCTGAGGAGAACTTTGAGTAAGACCCATTTGCTAAGGGACAAATAAACCTTTCCACATCACTTTTCCCCCTCCTACGTCACCACCCTGTTGTCATACTATACCCCAGCCTGCCCACTTCTCTCCTCTAATGCCAGATTACTCATTGCACCTCCATTTCGTCTACGTCACTGTCGACCCCTCACTTACGTCCTCCTTCTGACCTGGAATCCCCTCCCTCTTCATGTCCAACAGACAATTACTCTCCCAGCTTTCAAAGCCTTATGTCCATATCTGATATTTATTTACTTATTTATTTATATTGTCTGTCTCACACTCTAGACTGTCCCTCATTGTGTACAGGGAATATGTCTACCAACTCTGTTATACTGTACTCTCCCATGTGCTTAGTACAGTGCTCTCCACATCATAAGCGTTCAATCGATACGATTAATTGATTGATTGATTACTGTCCGTCTTATGCCGTTGAGTCATCTCCGACCCATAGCGATGCTATGAAAGTATCTCTCCCATCTCCCCCCATCTCCATCTGCAATCGTTATGGTGATGTATCCATAGAGGTTTCTTGGTAAAAATCCGGAAGTGGTTTACCATCACCTCCTTCCGTGCAGTAAGCTTTCGTCTCCACCCTCGACTCTCCCCCATGCCGCTACTGCCCAGCACAGGTGAGCTTTGACCTATAACAGATTGCCTGCCACTCGCTCGCCACTGCCCAAACGACGAATGGAAATGCTTCTGCCTGACTCTCCCTCCCGTAGTCGAGACTGGTAGAGGACTGGAAATTATCCAGGTGTGACCCTGAGAGGGGATGATTGATTACTTCTACTCCAAAATGGCCACCCCTTGTTGCATCCTAAATTGGATCCTGTACCAGACCTAAGATGGCTTCTGTGATACTGGTCACCAGAGGGGAAAGTAATAATAATAATGTTGGTATTTGTTAAGGGCTTACTATGTGCCAAGAGCTGTTCTAAGCGCTGGAAGAGAGCTGGGAGGTCATACAGTGTTCATTCTTCCCTGACCTCCCCCTGCTCCTTTGGACAGGCTCCGTCAAAAGCGAGGCCCTCTTAGATTTCATTCCTCCAACCATTCTCTGGTATCTGTTAGAACAGTGCTTTTCACGTAGTAAGCGCTTAACAAATACCATCATTATTATTATTATTAAGTGCTTACCGTGTTCCAGGCACTGAAATAAGCACTGGAGAGATACATGCTAATCTGGTTAAACCTAGCCCTTGTCCCACATAGGGCTCACAGTCTTAGTCTGCATTTTAAAGTGGCCCAGAGAAGTGAAGTCACTTGCCCAGGGTCACACAGCAGACAAGTGGAGGAGGCAGGATTAGAACTCAGGTCCTTCTGATTTCTGCTCTATCAGGCCACACTGCTTCTCCTTGGCTTCCTCCTGAAATAAAAATCTTTTTGAATGCGTGTTTCATTACTTGTTCATGTATCCTCTTGAACTTAAGCTCACTTTGGGCAGGGAGTGTGTTTACCAACCCTATTTTCTTGTTCTCGACAAAGGTTTTAGTACAGTGCTGTGCACACAGTAAGAGCTCAATAAATACCTGATTGATTGACTCCTCTAGACTGTAATTATATATAGAGATATATAATTAATGATTATATTATAATTATATCATTTATATTAATGTGTGTCTCCCCCTCAAGTCTATAAGATCACTGTGGGCAGGGAACGTGTCTACAAGCTGTTACAGTTTATACTGTACTCTCCCATGGGCTTAGTACAGTGCTCAGCACACAGTAAGTGCTCAATAAATATGATTGGTCGATTGATCGATCCCCTTTCTGCAATTAGGTTCTATCACACGATGCCTAAAAGCATCTAAAACTCAATATGCCCGAGACTGAACTCCTTATATTCCCTCCCAAACCCTGCCCTCTCCCTGACTTTCCCGTCACTGTAGATGGCACTACCATCGTTCCCGTCTCACAAGCCCGCAACCTTGGTGTCATCCTCGACTTCGCTCTCTCATTCACCACTCACATCGAATCCGTCACCAAAACCTGCCGGTCTCAACTTCATAACATCGTCAAGATCCACCCTTTCCTCTCCATCCAAACCGCTACCTTGCTGGTTCAATCTCTCATCCTATCACGACTGGATTACTGCATCAGCCTCTTCGCTGATTTCTCATCTTCCTGTCTCTCCCCACTTCAGTCTATACTTCACGCTGCTGCCCAGATCATCTCTGTGCAGAAACGCTCTGGGCATCTTACTCCCCTCCTCAAAAATCTCCAGTGGCTGCCAGTCAACCTACGCATCAAGCAAAACTCCTCTCTCAGCTTCAAGGCTCTCCATCACCTCGCCCCCTCCTACCTTACCTCCTTTCTCTCTTTAACAGCCCAGATCGTACCCTCCGCTCCTCTGCCGCTAACCTCCTCACTGTACCTCGTTCTCGCCTGTCCCGCCATCGACCCCCGGCCCACGTTCTCCTCCTGTCCTGGAATTCACGCCCTCCACACATCCACCAAGTAGCTCTCATCCTCCCTCCAAATCCCTGCTGAGAGCTCACCTCTTCCAGGAGACCTTCCCAGACTGAGCCCCTTTTTTCCTTTCCTCGTCCCCATCCCCCCACCCTACCTCCTTCCCCTCCCCACAGCACCTGCATATATGTTTGTACATATTTATTACTCTATTTATTTTACTTGTACATATTTACTATTCTATTTATTTTGTTAATGATGTGCATCTAGCTTTATTTCTATTTATTCTGATGACTTGACACCTGTCCACATGTTTTGTTTTGTTGTCTGTCTCCCCCTTCTAGACTGTGAGCCCGTTGTTGGGTAGGGACCGTGTCTATATGTTGCCAACTTGTACTTCCCAAGCGCTTACTACAGTGCTCTGTACACAGTAAGCGCTCAATAAATACGACTGAAAGAATGAATGAATCCCACCGGACGTCACCGCTGTCTCTATGGTGATGGGATTCTTCCTTCTGGGATTCTCTGCGATCCGGGAGCTGGAGCTGGTCCAGGACGCGCTGTTCCTTGTGGTCTACCTGGTGACCCTGACGAGGAATCTCCTCATCGTCACCGTTACCACCCTCGACGGGCGCCTCCACACCTCCATGCATTTCTTCCTCAGGAACCTGTCCGTCCTTGACTACTACCTCGTTTCCGTCACCGTCCCCAAATCCATTGTCGTCTCTCTGGTGCAGTGCCACTCCATCTCCTCCCTGGGCTGTGCGGCTTAGGTCTGTCTGGTGATCCTGTTTACCAGCTCTGTGTACTTCGTCCTCACCGCCTTGTCCTATGAACACTATGCCGCCATCTGCCTCCCCCTGCACTACAAGGTCATCAGGGTCCCAGCGGCCTGTGGGAAGATGGTCGCCGCCTCATGGCTCAGCGGGGGGCTGATGGGAGTCGTGTTTGCGGCTTCGACCTTCTCCTTGAGCTTCTGCGGGTCCAACGCCTTCACTCAATTCTTCTGCGCTGCCCCGTCGCTGCTGAAGATCTCCTGCTCCGAGACACACGTCGCCATTGACGTTAACGTCGCCGTGGCAATTTGCTTGGCTTTGCTCTGCTTCGTGGTCATCGTCGTCTCGTACGTGCACATCTTCCGGGCCGTGCTGAGGATGCCGGACGCCAAGGGCCAGGCCAAAGCCTTCTTCACCTGCCTGCCTCACCTCACAGTCGTCACTCTCTTTATCATGACTTGTTTCTGTGCTTTCTTGAAGTTACCCTCAGATTCCTCCTCAGCTCTGGACCTGCTGGTGTCCATCCGTGTTCTACATTGTGGTTTCCCCCCACCCTGAACCCCCTCAATTACAGCCAGAAGAACCGGGACGTAAAGGCCGCCCTGGGTCTTCTCCTTGGGGAAACGTCTTCCATCTTGAAGAGAAAATGTCCATTCCCCCCGTCAGACTGATGGTGGACACTGGTAAATGAACCCAGGATGAGTAATGATACTTCTAAGAACAGTGGCATTTGTTAAGTGGCATTCTACCACGTGCTGGGGCTGATACAAGATAATCCAGCCCCACATGGAGATCACGGTCTAAGTAATAGGGAAAACAGGGATTGAATCCCCATTTGGCAGATGAGGGAACTGAGGCACAGAGAAGTGAAGTGACAACCAAGGTCACACAGCAGGTAAGTGGCGGAGCCGGGATTAGGACCCAGGTCCTCTGCCTCTCAGACCCGTGCTCTACTCATTAGGCCAGACTGCTTCTCACTGATTAGGGATCTTTACACCTTAGTGTGCATTCTCCCCCATCTAGTCTCTAAACTCGTTGTGGGCAGGGAAAGTGCTAATTCTGTTACACTATGTTCTCCCAAATGCTTAGTACAGTGCTGTGCGCATAGTAAGCACTCAATTAATGCTTGATTGATTGATTGATTATTCCTTCTACATGATGCTTGGGAGGGCAAATTCATCAAGCTGGTTGTTGGGTAGGGATTGTCTCTACCTGTTGCCAAATTGCACTTTCCAAGCGGTTAGAACAGTGCTCTGCACACAGCAAGCGCTCAATAAATACGATTGAATGAATGAACTAAGCGTGGTAAGCAGGAGACCCTCGTTTCCGCAGACCAAAGCAGTCAGTCAGCCCGGACGTTTTTTATGGTATTTGTTAGGCGCTTACTACGTGTCGGGCTCTGTACTAAGCACTGGCGTAGATTCAAAGTAATCCGGTTTGACACAGTCCCTGTTCCACGTAGGGCTCACAGTCTCCATCCCCATTTTGCAGTTGAGGGAACTGAGCCCAGAGAAGTGAAGTGACCTGCCTACAGTCACCCAGCAAAAAAGTGACAGAGCCAGGATTAGAACCCAAGTCCTTCTGACTCCCAGGCACGCTCTCACCCCACTAGGCACTTCTCCTGGTGTCCTGGTGGCCTGGTAGTCTTATGTCTCACGAGTGACCCAGGAAGTAACATCTGAAATCAGAACAGTTTGAGCTGGGATCGATTTTGCCTCAGGAACAATTCTATCAATGACATTTTTCACACAAATTACCCAGGATTGTGTATTCAGTCAATTATCAGTCAGTCGATCAATTAATCAATGGAATATAGTGAGCACTTACTGTGTGCAGAGCACTGTACTAATCTCTTGGGAGAGTCCAATACAACAGAGTAAGTAGACTTGTTTCTGGCCCACAATGAGCTTACAGTCTAGATGGGAGACCAACATCTACGTCAATATAAATTAAATCAATCAAAAGTTTTTATTGAACACTTACTGTGTGCAGAACACTGTATTTCCCACCGTCTAGACTGTAGACCTGTTACGGACAATCAATCAATCAATGGTATTTATTGAGCACTTACTATGTAAAGCTAGCTTAGGGCTTTGGAGTCAGAGGTAATGGGTTCAAATCCCGGCTCCGCCAATTGTCAGCTGTTTGACTTTGGGCAAGTCACTTAATTTCTCTGTGCCTCAGTGACCTCATCTGTAAAATGGGGATTAAGACAATGAGCCCCCCGTGGGACAACCTGATCACCATGTAACCTCCCCAGCGCTTAGAACAGTGCTTTGCACATAGTAAGCGCTTAATAAATGCCATTATTATTATTATTATTATTATTATTTATTATTATTATTGTTGTTATGTGCAGATCACTGTCCTAAGCATCTGGGAGAGCATAAAACAAGAGAATAAGTACAAACGTCCCCTACCCGTAATGAATTTGCAATCTAGGGAGGAAGGGCAAGGAGCATATCCACTAATTATGTTGTATTATACTCTCCCAAGCACTTGGTACAGTGTCTGGCACATAGTAGGCGCTAAACAGCATGGCTCCGTGGAAATAGCCCGAGCTGGGGAGTCAAAGTTCGTTGGTTATATACCCGGATCATCATCAATCATATTTATTGAGCGCTTACTATGTGCTCACTGTGTGCAGAGCACTGTACTAAGCGCTTGGGAAGTACAAATTGGCAACATATAGAGACAGTCCTTACCCAACAGTGGGCTCACAGTCTAAAAGGGGAAGACAGAGAATAAAACCAAACATACTAACAAAATAAAATAAAAAGGATAGATATGTACAAGTAAAATGAATAAATAAATAGAGTAATAAATATGTTCAAACATATATACATATATACAGGTGCTGTGGGGAAGGGAAGGAGGTAAGATGGGGGGATGGAGAGGGGGACGAGGGGGAGAGGAAGGAAGGGGCTCAGTCTGGGAAGGCCTCCTGGAGGAGGTGAGCTCTCAATAGGGCCTTGAAGGGAGGAAGAGAGCTAGCTTGGCGGATGTTGGGAGGGAGGGCATTCCAGGCCCGGAGGATGACGTGGGTTGGGGGTCGATGGCGGGACAGGAGAGAACGAGGTACGGTGAGGAGATTAGCGGCGGAGGAGCGGAGGGTGTGGGCTGGGCAGTAGAAGGAGAGAAGGGAGGTGAGGTAGGAGGGGGCGAGGTGATGGAGAGCCTTGAAGCCGAGGGTGAGGAGTTTCTGCCTGATGCGCAGACTGATTGGTAGCCACTGGAGATTTTTGAGGAGGAGAGTAATATGCCCAGAGAGTTTCTGGACAAAGATAATCCGGGCAGCAGCATGAAGTATGGATTGAAGTGGAGAGAGACACGAGGATGGGAGATCAGAGAGAAGGCTGGTGCAGTAGTCCAGACGGGATAGGATGAGAGCTTGAATGAGCAGGGTAGCGGTATGGATGGAGAGGAAAGGGCGGATCTTGGCAATGTTGCGGAGCTGAGACCGGCAGGTTTTGGTGACGGCTTGGATGTGAGGGGTGAATGAGAGAGCGGAGTCGAGGATGATACCAAGGTTGCGGGCTTGTCAGATGGGAAGGATGGTAGTGCCGTCAACAGAGATGGGAAAGTCAGGGAGAGGACAAGGTTTGGGAGGGAAGACAAGGAGTTCAGTCTGGACATGTTGAGCTTTAGGTGGCGGGCAGACATCCAGAGGGAGATGTCCTGAAGGCAGGAGGAGATGCGAGCCTGGAGAGAGGGGGAGAGAGCAGGGGCAGAGATGTAGATCTGGGTGTCATCAGCGTAGAGATGATAGTTGAAGCCGTGGGAGCGAATGAGGTCACCAAGGGAGTGCGTGTAGATTGAGAACAGAAGGGGACCAAGCACTGAACCTTGGGGAACCCCCACAGTAAGAGGATGGGAGGGGGAGGAGGAGCCTGCAAAAGAGACTGAGAAAGAACGACCGGAGAGATAAGAGGAGAACAAGGAGAGGACGGAGTCTGTGAAGCCAAGGTCAGATAGCGTGTTGAGGAGAAGGGGGTGGTCCACAGTGTCAAAGGCAGCTGAGAGGTCGAGGAGGATTAGGATAGAGTATGAGCCTTTGGATTTGGCAAACAGGAGATCATTGGTCACCCTTGAGAGGGCAGTTTCCGTGGAATGAAGGGGACGGAAGCCAGACTGGAGGGGGTCGAGGAGAGAGTTGTTGTTGAGGAATTCTAGGCAGCCCGTGTAGACAACTCGTTCAAGGAGTTTGGAAAGGAATGGTAGGAGGGATATGGGACGATAACTAGAAGGTGAGGTGGGGTCAAGAGAGGGTTTTTTTAGGATAGGAGAGACATGGGCATGTTTGAAGGCAGAGGGGAAGGAACCAGTGTAGAGTGAGCAGTTGAAGATGGAAGTTAAGGAGGGGAGAAGGGATGGAGCGAGAGATTTCATTAGATAAGAGGGAATGGGGTCAGAAGCACAGGTGGCCGGAGTAGCACTTGAGAGGAGGGAAGAGAGCTCCTCTGAGGATACTGCTGGGAAGGATGGGAGAGTAGCAGAGAGTGTTGAGAGCCGGGGGGTTGGAGAAGGGGGGGAAGAGACTTTGGGAAGGTCGGACCTGATGGATTTAATTTTGTTAATTAAATTTTGTTCATCAGCTGTGTGACTTTGGGCAAGTCACTTCACTGCTCTGGGCCTCAGTGACCTCATCTGTAAATGGGGATAAAGACAGTGAGCCCCACGTGGGACAAACTGATAACCTTGTATCTACCCCAGTGCTTAGAACAGTGCTTGGTACATAATAAGCGCTTAACATTATTATTGTTATTATGTGCAGAGCACTGTCATCATTGTCATCCTGCAGAGCGCTCATCATCATTATTATTATTATTAACAAACACCTTTGATTGACCTGTCATTCTTCCCTCATGACCCGACCTGGTGATCGGGTAGCCAATCAATTTATCAATCAATGGCATTTAACCCTGCCCCTTTCCATCTCTTCTGACCTTCCTCATCCCCTGAACTTCAAATTTTCTCCCTTTCAACCCTCTCACCCCACTCCCTGGCTTTCAAATTTATTCCTTGTTTCCCTGCTTCCCTTCCCCTCCCACCCCTCAACAAATCCCAACCACACCCCTCCATAACCCCTGGAGCTAAATCCATAAAGGATCCTAGCATTGTAAAACTGAAACTGGGTGTAACTGTAGAAATACTCCTGGTCAGGACTGTCCACAGAGGTGGATCCAATCATCCAAATCGTTAATCGTATTTATTGAGTACTTATTGTGTGCAGAGGGTTGTGATAAGTTTTTGGGAGAATACAGTAAAACAGAGTAGGTAGACATATTCCCAATCCACTAAATCAATCAATCGGTGGTATTTACTGAGCAATTACTGTATGCAGAACACTTTACCAAGCAGAGTACAGTAGAGTTGGTATTGATTCAGTCGTATTTCCTGAGCACTTTCTGCATGCAGAGCACAGCTTGGAAAGTACAATTCAGCAACAAATAGAGGCACTCTCTGCCCACAACAGGCTCACAGTCTAGAAGGGTGGAGACAAACAATTCAAAACATATAAAAGGCATTAATACCATCAATAGAAATGAATATTCATTCATTCAGTCAGTCGTATTTATTGAGCGCTTACTGTGTGCAGAACACTGTACTAAGCGCTTGGGAAGTACAAGTTTGCAACATATAGAGACAGTCCCTACCCAACAGTGGGCTCACAGTCTAGAAGGGGGAGAAAGACAGCAAAACAATACATATACCCAAATAAAATAAACAGAATAAATATGTACAAGTAAAATAAATGAATAAATAGAGTAATAAATACGTACAAACATATGTACATATATACACGTGCTGTGGGGAGGGGAAGGAGGTAAAGCGAGAGGATGGGGAGGGGGATGTGTTGCCAACTTGTACTTCCCAAGCTCTTAGTACAGTGCTCTGCACACAGTAAGTGCTCACTAAATACGATTGATTGATTGATTGATTGGGGGAGAGGAAGAAGAGGGCTCAGTCTGGGAAGGCCTCCTGTAGGAAGTGAGCTCTCAGCAGGGCTTTGAAGGGAGGAAGAGAGCTAGCTTGGCGGATGTGCGGAGGGAGGGCATTCCAGGTCAGGGGGAGGTCGTGGGCCGGGGGTCGACGGCAGGACAGGCGAGAACGAGGCACGGCGAGGCACGGCGAGGAGATTAGCGGCAGAGGAGTGGAGGGTGCGGGCTGCGCTGTAGAAGAAGAGAAGGGACGTGAGGTAGGAGGGAGCGAGGTGAAGCCTTGAAGCCGAGGGAGAGGAGGTTTTGGCTGATGCGTGGGTTGATTGATAGCCACTGGAGATTTTTGAGGAGGGGAGTAACACGCCCAGAGCGTTTCTGGACAAAGACAACCCGGGCAGCGGCGTGAAGTATGGATTGAAGTGGGGAGAGACAGGAGGATAGGAGATCGGAGAGGAGGCTGATGCAGTAATCCAGAAGGGATAGGATGAGAGCTTGAATGATCAGGGTAGCTGTTTGGATGGAGAAGAAAGGGTGGAACTTGGCAATGTTGCGGAGGTGAGACCGGCAGGTTTTGGTGAAGGATTGGATGTGAGGGGTGAAAGAGAGAGCGGAGTCGAGGATGACATCAAGGTTGTGGGCTTGTGAGACGGGAAGGATGGTAATACCTTCAACAGTGTTGGGAAAGTCAGGGAGACGGCAGGGAATGGGAGGGAAAATAAGGAGTTCAGTCTTGGACATGCTGAGTTTTAGATGGCGGGCAGACATCCAGATGGAGATGTCTGGAAGGCAGGAGGAGATACGAGCCTGGAGGGAGGGAGAGAGAGCAGGGGCAGAGATGTAGATTTGGGTGTCATCAGCGTAGAGATGGTAGTTGAAGCCGTAGGAGCGAATGAGTTCACCAAAGGAGTGAGTGTAGATAGAGAACAGAGGGGGGCCGAGGAACTGACCCTTGAGGAACCCCTACAGTAGGGGGATGGGAGGGGGAGCAGGAGCCCGCAAAAGCGATGGAGAATGAACGGCCGGAGAGATAAGAGGAGAAAAAAGAAAGGACAGAGTCTGTGAAGCCAAGGTTGGATAGCATGTTGAGGAGAAGGAGGTGATCCACAGTGTCAAAGGCAGCTGAGAGGTCGTGGAGAATTAGAATAGAGTAGGAGCCGTTGGATCTGGCAAGCAGGAGGTCATTGGTGCCCTTTGAGAGGGCGGTTTCCGTGGAATGTAGGGGACAGAAGCCAAATTGGTGGTGATCGAGGCGAGAGTTGTCGAGGCAGCGTATGTAGATGATTCGTTCAAGTTCTTTGAAGAGGAATGGTAGGAGGATGATAGGGTGATACCTAGAAGGTGAGGTGGGGTCAAGAGAGGGTATTTTGGATGGGAAGACGTGGGCAGGCCTGAAGGCTGAGGGGAAGGAGCCAGTGGAGAGTGAGCGGTTGAAGATGGACGTTAAGGAGGGGAGGAGGGACGGAGTGAGAGATTTCATAAGGTGAGAGGGAATGGGGCCAGAAGCACAGGTGGCTGAAGTAGCACTTGGGAGGAGGAAGGAGATCTCATCTGAGGATACTGCTGGGAAGGATGGGAGAGTGGCGAAGAGGGTTGAGTGCCAGAGCGTTGGAGAAGGGGGAGGAATGACGTTGGGGAGCTCAGACAAGATGGATTTAATTTCATTAATGAAGTAGGAGGCCAGACCATTGGGGGTGAGGGAAGAAGGTGAGGGAGGAACAGGGGGCCCGAGAAGGGAGTTAAATGAACGGAAGAGCTTACGGAGATGATGGGCATGGGTGTCAATAAGGGAGGAGAAATAGTTTTGTCTGGCAGAGGAGAGGGCAGAGTTAAGACAGGAAAGGATAATCCTGAAGTGAACGAGGTTGGCATGGTGTTTAGACTTTCGCCAGCAGCGTTCAGCAGCTCAAGCATAAGAGCGAAGGAGGCGGAGAGTGGCAGTGATCCAGGGCTGTGGGTTGATGGTACGAGAGCGACGAAGGGAAAGGGGAGCGAGGGAGTCCGGCTGAGTAGAAAGGGTATAGTTGAGAGTAGTAATGTGATCATCAAGATTGGGTAGAGAGGAAAGGGAGGCGAGGTGGAGTGTGAGGCTCTTAGAAAGATGAATGGGGTCGAGAGAGAGGAAGTTTCTCTGAGGTAGTAATATAGATTTACAGGGGAGAGGAGTGTGGGTGAGGAGGCAGGTGAGAAGGTTATGATCAGAGAGAGGGATTTCAGAGTTGGTGATGGTGGAGATAGTGCAGCGGTAGGAGATGATGAGGTCAAGGATGTGACCAAGTTGGTGAGTGGTAGAGGTGGGGTGGAGCAAGAGGTTGGCAGCGTCAAGGAGAGATAGAAGACGGGCGGCAGAGGAGTCACCAGGCATATCCATGTGGATGTTGAAGTCTCCGAGGATCAGCGTGGGCTCGGAAAAGGAGAGAAGGAAGGTGAAGAAGGGGTCAAAATCGTTAAAGAAGTTGAAGGTGGGGCCGGGGGGGGAGGTAGATGACGGCTACAAGAATCTGGACCTGGGGGTAGAGGCGAATAACGTGGGCTCCAAGGGAGGGAAGGAAAGGGAAGGGGAAGGAGCGATAGTGCGAAAACGTCATTGGGGGGCGAGAAGGAAACAGACACCTCCTCCTTTTCCAGTGAGTCTGGGGGAGTGGGGCCTCCACTGGAGAGAAGGGCAGAAGAGACCGTGTCGTCCGGAGACAACCATGTTTCAGTTAGGGCGAGGAGGAGTAGAGACCTGGAAAGGAATAGGTGCAGGATGAAAGGCAGTTTACCTATAACGGAGCGGAGGTTCCAGAGGCCACACTTGGCAGCAGCTTTCAAGGGAGGGGAGGGAGGGGGAAAGGTGTGAGGGGTGGGGAGGGTTTGGATTGGGATGAGTTGGCAGGGGTCTAGGCGGGGAGAGTGGGAAGAGGGGTGGCGATGGGTAAAGAGAACTGGGACGGGGTTGGACGGGGAGGAGGGGAGGGAGGGGCTGGAAGAGAGGAGTTGAGGGTTGGAGCTGTTCCAGAGGGATCCTGTGTTGGAGGGGAGGGGTAGCCGTTGTCGGGGAGAAAGGGAGGGGAAAAAGGTGGGTGGGAGAGCGGAAGGGGAAGGTGAGGAATGGGAATGGCAGTTAGGAACAAGGGAATTGATATTTCATGGTGAGGTCAGCAAGGTAAATGCCAGCACAGCGGGATGTTAACAATTGAAATGCTGAAGCAATAACAAAGTACAAAGATTTAAGTAGGTGATGGCATTACAGAGGGTAGTCAACAATTAACATGATATGGTGATAATAAAATAGGCAGATGATGATGTCACAGAGAGCAGATAACAACTACTATGTGATGGCAAAAAATAAGCAGATGATGACATCGCAGAGAGCAACAATTAACATGCAGAAGCGACTATGAATTGTCCATAGGGCAGTCAAATCAGGTCAAAGAGGTTAATGGCAAGCAGAATCCCGGGGCTCTTGGCAAACTTGTCTCGAAGGTGGAGGAGGATGGAGTCCTATGGATGGCAGCTCTGGAGTAGGCTGGAACTGTTAAGGAGGGTCAGGGAGCGGAGATGCCTGGGGAGAGGAGTGAACATTCAAATAGCACGGGAGGGCTGACTAGGTGCGAATGAAATTGTCGTTAAAGTAACCTGGTGATAACAAGGGCCTTTTTCCCGGGGGAGGGGGGAAATCAGTCAGGTCCGAACCGGGAAGGTGGGAGTGACGGGCTCCTCAAGGATGGTCGCTTAAGTGGTGTGGGGGGGATGGGAGCAGGGGGACAAAATGACTCATGCACGAGCAAGGGGATACAATGATCCATGAACATGCAGAGGGACACAATGTTTCACGATCTAGCAGCGGGACACAATGTCCCGCGATCCCAGTTGGCTACTTGGACAGAGTGGAGGTGGTTTCTAGAGGTGAGCGTAGCGATGATAGGGTGTGGGGGCCCAGCCCAAGGGACTCGGTGTGGTCGGGCTGGGATGCAGATGCCCGGGTGGGGGGCCGCCAGGAGCCTGGCCGCCGGGCATAAGCGCCCGATAGCGGGCTGCTGGGGGACAGACAGACGGAAGGAAGGAGGGTGGGGGAGCCCCAGCCCTCGCGGCGGCGTCCAGCAGAAAGAATCCTTCCGGGAGCAGCGTGGCCATGCGGTGTGATGGTGGGCGGGCGGACCTCTCGGGAACGGAGTCCCGGGCTTCTATGGCGGCGCTCTACGGAGTGGATCCTACTGGGAGCAGCAGGGACACGCGGTGTGATGGCGGGCGAGCCTCTCGGGAACGGAGTCCCGGGCTGTATAGAATTAGTGATATATACATATCAGTGATATAAATAAATACAATTATAAATATGTACATATATACCCAAGTGCTGTGGGGCGGGGAGGAGGTTAGAGCAAAGGGAGTGAATCGGGGCGATGGAGGGGAGGGGGAGCTCAGGAAAAGGGAGCTTAGCCTGGGAAGTTCTCCTGGATGTGGTGAGCCTTCAGTAGTGCTTTGACATGACCTGATAGATGTGACAAGGGAAAGTATTTCAGGTCAGAGGCAGGATGTGGGAAAATACGACAAAATCAATCAATCAATAGTATTTCTTGAAAACTTGCTGTGTGCATAGCCTGTATTTTTTGAGGTTTAAAATGGTATTTGTCAAGGGTTTACGATAAGCCAGGTACTGTACTAAGCATTTGGGACAGTAGGCAGCCAGTCAATCATATTTGTTGAGCGCATAATGTGTGCGGAGCGCTGTACTAAGCACTTGGGAGAGTACCATATAACAACATAACAGACACATTCCCTGTCCATACAAGCTGAATGTCTACAAGAAGTGACTTGCCCAAGGCCACACAGAGGACAAGAGGTAGAGCCGGGATTAGAACCAACGACCTCTGACTCCCAAGCCCACTAAAACACGCCACTTCTCTAATCCCTGATCCTCTCCTCTCTTGGACCCTGATTCCCAGACCTTTTCCCGATTTTCTCTTCTCTCAGATTCTGATTCCCAGATCTTTCCCTGATCTTTTCCTCTCTCAGACCCTGATTCAGGAACACATCCCTAGTCGTTTCCTGTCACGGGCCCTGATTCACGGACTGGTTCTTGATCTTCTCCTCTCTCAGACCCTGTCTCTTCGGGAAGGTCACATCTCCTCCAAGAGGCCTTCCCTGATTAAGCCTTATGCAAGGAAGTCTTCCCACAGTACTCATATGCGATCCGCAATTCAGCGTGCGTGGCTCAGTGGAAACAGCCAGGGCTTTGGAGTCAGAGGTCATGGGTTCAAATCCCGGTTCTGCCAATTGTCAGCTGTGTGACTTTGGGCAAGTCACTTCACTTCTCTGTGCCTCAGTTCCCTCATATTTAAAATGGGGATTAAGACTGTGAGACCCACGTGGGACAATCTGATCACCTTGTATCCCCCCAGCTGTTAGAACTGTGCTTTGCACATAGTAAGTGCTTAACAAATACCAAAATTATTATTATTATTATCATTATTATTATTATTATTATTAATGTCCCTCTCCTCCTCTAGACTGTAAGCTCACTGAGGGCAGTGAACGTGTCTACCAACTCTGTTATATTGCTGTACTGGACTCTTCCAAGCACTTAGTATAGTGCTCTGCACATAGTAAGTGCTCAATAAATAAAATTGATTGATTGATCCCTGCCCATAAAAAACTTATAGAAACCCATAAAAAACTCGCTCCAGAGGGCGAGACAGACATTAATATAAAGAAATTACGGGTATGGACATAAGCTCTGTGAGACTGAGGGTGGGGGGAATAACCGGTGGGGTTTAGTGGAAATAGCCCAGGCTTGGGAGTCAGAAGTCATGCGTTCTTAATCCCGGATCCGCCGTTTATCAGCTGTGTGACTTGGAGTAAGTCGCTTCACTTCTCTGAGCCTAAGTTACCTCATCGGTAAAATGGGGAGTAAGACTGTGAGCCCCACGGGGTGACAACCTGATGACCTTGTATCTACCCAAGCGCTTAGAACAGTGCTTGGTGCACAGTAAGCACTTGAGAAATACCATCATCGTAAAGAGTGAAAAGCCAATGCAAGGGTGATACATAAGGGAGTGGGAGAAAAGGAAATGAGGGCTTAGTCAGGGGAGGTTTCTAGGAGGAGATGTGACTTCATTAAGAAAGAAAGGGGGCAGGTCAGATGGGAAGGGGGAGGGAGTTGCTGGCAAGGGAGAGGGCTTGGTTCATTCACTCATTCATTCAATGATTCATTCAATCGTATTTATTGAGCACTTACTGCGTGCAGAGCACTGAACTAGGCGCTTCGAAGAGAACAATATAACAATAAACGGACACATTCTCTGACCACAACAAGTTTACGGCCTAGAGGGGGAGACAGATATTAATATCAATAAATTAAATTACAGATATGCACATAAGTACAGTGGGGTTAGGACAGGGATGAATAAAGAGAGGAAGTCAGAGAGATGGAGAAGGGAGCGGGAGAAGAGGAAAGGCGGGTTTAGTCTTGGAAGGCCTCTTGGAGGAGATAAGCCTTCAATAAGGCTTTGAATGGAGGGTATAAATGGGTGGGAAAGGCGAGCTACCTTTCTTTGTCCTGCAAATTTTCTACCCTGTGCCTTTTAGGGGCCCAGTTGGGCTGAAAAGAGGGAAGGGAAATATGCTGGGCGTCACACCACAGTGAGGACAGGAAATAATATGTTACATTTTTGCGTAGCATTTTCCAAAGCATTTTCACGTCAGTGACCTCACTTCAGCCTGACAAGATACAGGAGTCAGAAGGACCTGGGTCCTAATCCTGACTCTACCTCTTGCCTCCTGTTTGACCTTGGGCAAGCCACTTCTCAGTGCCTCGGTTACCACATCTGTCAAAATGGGAATTAAGATTATTAGCACTACGTGGGACGGGGACTGGTTAGATTATCAAGAATTTAGAACAGTGCTTGACACATAGTAAGGGATTAACAAGTACCATCATCATCATTATCATCTGGAAAATGGAGATTAAGTCTGTGAGCTCTTCTGGGTCGTGGACTGTGTCCTTTCCTAAAATTTAGAAAAATGCCCGGCACCTAGTGACTGCTTAACAATACCATAAAAAAAGAAAAGAATGGCCACTGTGGTCAGGGAAGTGGGTGGAAACTGGGAGGTCGGTGAAGGGTGAGGAGAGAGAGAAGAGACGGGAGGGAGATCAGTGCAGGGGGAGGGGGCTAGGAAACCTCTCAGGGGGCCGCTGGCAGGGCAGAGGGAGGGGGCATTTGTTCTGGAGGAAAGGACACCCCCCCAAGAACCCTCCCCAGGGCGGCCTTCATGTCCTGGTTCCTCAGGCTGTAGATGTGGGAGTTCAGGGCAGGGGGCACCACGGTGTAGAACAGGGATACCCGCAGATCCAGGGCCGACGGGGAGTCAGACACGGGTTTGAGGTAGCTGAAGATTCCCTTCTCTACGAATAAAGTCACGACGAAGAGGTGGGGCAGGCAAGTGGAGTAGGCTTTGGCCCGACCCTCGGCGGCCCGCATCCTCAACACAGCCCGGAAGATGCGCGCGTAAGAGACGACGATGGAGATGAAGGAGATCAAACCCAAGCCTGAACCAATGACCTCAGTGACATCGATGACAAGGTCGTTTCCAGAACAAGAGGCCTTCACCAGGGAGCGGACATCACAGAAAAACTGCTGGACCTCGTGGAGTCCGGAGAAGCCCAAGGACACCGTCGCGACTGTGTACATCGCCTCAAAGAGCCCCGCGCTGAGCCAGGAGGTGGCAGCCATTCTTACGCAGACTCCTCGGTCGACGATGACTCCATAGCGCAGGGGGTGGCAGATGGCCACGTAGCGGTCGTAGGACATAGCCATGAGGACAAAGATCTATGAGGCGGCAAACAGGGCCACAAGGACAATCTGAGCCACGCAGCCCCAGTAACAGATGGAGCGTCGGTCAGTCAGGGAGTTAAGGATGGATTTGGGGACGGTGACAGAAATGAGGCCGAAGTCGAGGATGGACAGGTTCCTGAGGAAGAAGTATATGGGGGTGTGCAGGGCGGTGACGGTGACAGTTAGGAGATTCCCCATCAGGGCCGCCAGGTAGACGAGGAGGAATGGAGCAGTGTGGGCCAGCTGCAGCTCCCGGGCCTCCGAGAATCCCAGCAGCATGAATTAGGTCACAACTGTGAGACTGGCCATTTTCTTGGAGAAACTGCAGGTTGTCTGAAGAGGCACAGAGAGGGGATTTATTTCCTCAAAGAAATCTGAAAAATTTCTACCATGAAATGGGGATTTAAGCAGCGTGGCTCAGTGGAAAAAGCCCGGGCTTTAGAGTCAGAGGTCATGGTTTCAAATCCCGGCTCCTCAAATTGTCAGCTGTGTGACTTTGGGTAAGTCATTTAACTTCTCTGTGCCTCAGTTACCTCATTTGTAAAATGGGAATTAAGACAGTGAGGCCCCCGTGGGACAAAATGTTCACCTTACAACCTCCCCAGATCTTAGAACGGTGCTTTGCACATAGTAAGCACTAAACAAATGCCATTATTATTATTATTATTTAAGGCTGTCCCATGATGATGATAATGGTATTTGCTAAGCTCCTACACAGTGTCGAACACTGTGCTAAGCACTGGGGTAGTTACAAGGTAATCAGGTTGCCCCACGTGGGGCTCACAGTCTTCATCCCCATTTGACAGATGAGGGAACCGAGGCCCAGAAAAATGAAGTAGCTTGCCCAAGATCACACAGCAGACTGGTGGCGGAGGCAGGATGCTAACCCACCTCCTCTGACACCCAAGCCCGGCCATTTCCACTAAGCCACGCTGCTTCGCTACGTGGGAAATGGACTGAGTCCAACCCAATTTGCTTTAATCTAACCCAGAGCTCAGTACAGTGCCCGGCACATAGTAAGCACCTAGCAAATGCCACAATTACTAAGATTATTATTCCACCCAGCAGCATGAGGAACCAGGCAAGATGTGTTTTCCCCTCGCCTTCACACCCCCTCAGTCCCCACCAGACTCAGACTCACCGGAGCCGTACAACACCGAAGACAGCGACTGCAGATAGATTCTGAACGTTCACTCTCTGTCATCGTCCCCGCTTGAGCGTTTGTGACTGTGAAGGGAAAGGCTCTGTGAAGTAACCGGGCCTCAGGGGTCCCCTGATGACCTCAGGGTCCCCTCAGAGAAGACATCCACTGTTGCGGAAAGGGGGACCCCAGGGAGGACCAGCCCTGGGCTCGGCCCGAGAGACCTCGTTACCCGGCATACCCCGGACACCGTCGGTGACATCATCCGCGAGGTTCAGCAGCGTTCAAACTGGGCCACTAATAATAACCCCGGTATTTGTTGGGCTCTTACTGTGTGCCGGACACTGTACTAAGCGCTGGGTTAGATAGTGTAATATTCCCGAGAGGCCTGTCCGCCATCACACAGCGTGGCCTTGCTCCCGGACGGATTCTCACCGCAGAGTACCACCACAGAAGCCCGGGACACCATTCTCGAGAGGCCGGCCCGCCATCACACCGCCCAGCCTTGCTGCTCCCGGAAGGGTCCTCTCCACAGAGAGCCCCCATAGAAGCCCGGAATTCCGTTACCGAGAGGCTCGCCCGCCATCACACCGCGTGGACCTGCTGCTCCCAGTAGGATCCTCTCCGCAGAGCACCGCCATTGAAGCCGGGGCCTCCAATCCCGAGAGGCCCGCCCGCCCGCCCACCGTCACATCTCGTGGCCAGCTGCTCCCGGAAGGATACTTTCCTCCGGACGGTGCTCCCCAACCCGCCCTCCCTCCGTATGTCCGTCCCCCAGCAGCCTGCTATCAGGCACTTATGCCCCGCGGCCGGGCTCCTGGCGAACCCCCACCCGGGCATCTGCATCCCAGCCCGACCACACCGAGTCCCTTGGGGTGGGCCCCCACACCCTATCATCGCGACGCTCACCCCTAGAAGCCACCTCCACTCTGTCCAGGTAGCCAACTGGGATCGCGGGACATTGTGTCCCGCTGCTAGATCGTGAAACATTGTGTCCCTCTGCTTGTTCATGGATCATTGTATCCCCTTGCTCGTGCGTGAGTCATTTTGTCCCCTGGTTCCATCCCCCACCCACCGCTTAAGCGACCATCCTTGAGGAGCCCGTCACTCCCCCCTTCCCGGTTAGGACCTGGCTGATTTTCCCCCCTCCCCCGGGAAATAGGCCCTTGTTATCACCAGGTTACTTTAACGACAATCTCATTCGCACCTAGTCAGCCCTCCCATGCTATTTGAATGTTCACTTCTCTCCCCAGGCATCTCCGCTCCCTGACCCCCCTTAACAGTTCCACCCTATTCCAGAGCTGCCATCCATAGGACTCACCATGAACTATCAATTCCCTTGTTCCCAACTGCCATTCCCATTTCTAACCTTCCCCTTCCGCTCTCCCACCCAACTTTTTTCCCTCCCCCCGACCACCGCTACCCCTCACCCCCAACACAGGATCCCTCTGTACCAGCGCCGACCCTCAACTCCTCCCTCTCAGCCCCCTCCCTCTCCTTCTCCCCTCCCCACCCCGTCCCAGTTCTCCTTTCCCATCGCCGCCCCTCTTCCCACTCTCCCCGCCTAGACCCCCGCCAGCTCATCCCAATCCAAACCCTCCCCACCCCTCACACCTTTCCCCCTCCCTCCCCTCCCTTGAAAGCTGCTGCCAAGTGTGGCCTCTGGAACCTCCGCTCCGTTATAGGTAAACTGCCTTTCATCCTGCACCTATTCCTTTCCAGGTCTCTACTCCTCCTCGCCCTAACTGAAACATGGCTGTCTCCGGACGACACGGTCTCTTCTGCTCTTTTCTCCAGTGGAGGCCCCTTCTTCTCCAACTCCCCCAGACTCACTGGAAAAGGAGGAGGTGTCTATTTCCTTCTCGCCCCCCAATGACGCTTTCGCACTATCCCTCCTCCCCCTTCCCTTTCCTTCCCTCCCTTGGAGCCCACGTTATTCGCCTCTACCCCCCGGTCCAGATTCTTGTAGCCGTCATCTACCGCCCCCCCCCCACCCGGCCCCACCTTCAACTTCTTTAACGATTTTGACCACTTCTTCACCTTCCTTCTCTCCTTTTCCGAGCCCAAGCTGATCCTCGGAGACTTCAACATCCACATGGATTGAGTGCTTACTATGTGCCGAGCACTGTACTAAGCGCTTGGGAAGTACAAGTTGGCAACATATAGAGACAGTCCCTACCCAACAGTGGGCTCACAGTCTAAAAAGAGAAGTTAAGTGACTTGCCAGAAGTCACAAAGCTGACAATTGGCAGAGCCGGGATTTGAACCCATGACCTCTGACTCCAAAGTCCATGCTCTTTCCCACTGAGCCACACTGCTTCTCTGACTTCTATGACTTTCCTCTTACATCTCCGAAGAAGCCTTCTCTTGCTTTTTCCTCTTCTCTCCTTTTAACCATAGGACACTTTCAAGCCTTTGTCTAGGTCTTTTCCTCCTCTTACTTTACATTCATTCCCTAGGTTAACTCATCTTCTTTCATGGTTTCCCTACAACCTCTTGGCGGATGACTCACAAACCTATATCTCTAGCTCTGGCATCTTACCTTCTCTCCAGGATCATATTTCCTCTTTTCTCAGGCTCACATCCAAGCCGTCACCAAAACCTGCCGGTCTCATCTCCGCAACGTTGCCAAGATCCGCCCTTTCCTCTCCATGCATACCGCTACCCTGCTCGTTCAAGCTCTCATCCTATCCCGTCTGGACTACTGCACCAGCCTTCTCTCTGATCTCCCATCCTCGTGTCTCTCTCCACTTCAATCCATACTTCATGCTGCTGCTCGTATTATCTTTTTCCAGAAACGCTCTGGGCATATTACTCCCCACCTCAAAAATCTCCAGTGGCAACCAATCAATCTGCGCATCAGGCAGAAACTCCTCACCCTCGGCTTCAAGGCTCTCCATCACCTCGCCCCCTCCTACCTCACCTCCCTTCTCTCCTTCTACAGCCCAGCCCGCACCCTCCGCTCCTCCACCGCTAATCTCCTCACCGTACCTCGTTCTCGCCTGTCCCGCCGTCGACCCCCTGCCAAGCTAGCTCTCTTCCTCCCTTCAAGGCCCTGCTGAGAGCTCACCTCCTCCAGGATGCCTTCCCAGACTGAGCCCCTTCCTTCCTCTCCCCCTCGTCCCCCTCTCCATCCCCCCATCTACCTCCTTCCCTTCCCCACAGCACCTGTATATATGTGTATATGCTTGTACATATTTATTACTCTATTTATTTATTTATTTATTTATTTATTTTACTTGTACATATCTATCCTATTTATTTTATTTTGTTAGTATGTTTGGTTTTATTCTCTGTCTTCCCCTTTTAGACTGTGAGCCCACTATTGGGTAGGGACTGTCTCTATATGTTGCCAATTTGTACTTCCCAAGCGCTTAGTACAGTGCTCTGCACATAGTAAGCGCTCAATAAATACGATTGATTGATTGATTGATTGATCTCTCCTTGACGCTGCCAACCTCTTGCTCCACCCCACCTCTACCACTCACCAACTTGGTCACATCCTTGACCTCATCATCTCACCGCTGCACTATCTCCATCCTCACCAACTCTGAAATCCCTCTCTCTGATCATAACCTTCTCACCTGCCTCCTCACCCACACTCCTCTCCCCTGTAAATCTATATTACTACCTCACAGAGACCTCCGCTCTCTCGACCCCACTCATCTTTCTAAGCGCCTCACACTCCACTTCGCCTCGCTTTCCTCTCTACCCAATCTTGATGATCACATTACTACTCTCAACTATACCCTCTCTACTCACCTTGACTCCCTCGCTCCCCTTTCCCTTCGTCGCTTTCGTACCAGTAACCCACAGGCCTGAATCACTGCCACTCTCCGCCTCCTTCGCTCTTATGCTTGAGCTGCTGAACGCTGCTGGCGAAAGTCTAAACACCATGCCAACCTCGTTCACTTCAGGATTATCCTTTCCTGCCTTAACTCTACCCTCTCCGCTGCCAGACAAAACTATTTCTCCTCCCTTATTGACACCCATGCCCATCATCTCCGTAAGCTCTTCCGTTCATTTAACTCCCTTCTCGGGCCCCCTGTTCCTCCCCCTCCTCCTTCCCTCACCCCCAATGATCTGGCCTCCTACTTCATTAATGAAAGTATATCCATCAGGTCTGTGCTCTCCAAAGTCACTCCTCCCCCTTCTCCACAGCCCCGGCACTCAACCCTCTTCGCTACTCTCCCATCCTTCCCAGCAGTATCCTCAGATGAGATCTCCTTCCTCTTCGGCCACCTGTGCTTCTGACCCCATTCCCTCTCACCTTATGAGATCTCTCACTCCGTCCCTCCTTCCCTCCTTAACGTCCATCTTCAACCACTCACTCTCCACTGGCTCCTTACCCTCTGTCTTCAAACATGCTCATGTCATCCCATCCAAAATACCCTCTCTTGACCCCACCTCACCTGCTAGGTATCACCCTATCATCCTCCCACCATTCCTCTTCAAAGTCCTTGAACGAATCATCTACATACGCTGCCTCGACTACTCTCGCCTCAATCACCTCCAATTTGGCTTCCTTCCCCTACATTCCACGGAAACAGCCCTCTCAAAGGTCACCAATGACCTCCTGCTTGCCAGATCCAACGGCTCCTACTCTATTCTAATTCTCCACGACCTCTCAGCTGCCTTTGACACTGTGGACCACCGCATTTTCCTCAACATGCTATCCACCCTTGGCTTCACAGACTCTGTCCTTTCCTGTTTCTCCTCTTATCTCTCTGGCCGTTCATTCTCCATCGCTTTCAGGGCTCCTGCTCCTCCTCCCATTCTCTTACTGTCGGGGTTCGTCAAGGGTCAGTTCTCGGCCCCCTTCTGTTCTGTATCTAAACTCACCCCCTTGGCAAACTCATTCGCTCCCATGGCTTCAACTATCATTCCTACACTGATGATACCCAAATCTACATCTCTGCCCCTGCTCTCTCTCCCTCCCTTCAGGCACGTGTCTCCTCCTGTCTTCAGGACATCTCCATCTGGATGCCTGTCCGCCATCTAAAACCCAATTTGTCCTTATCTTCTCTCCCAAACCCTGCTTTCTCCATGACTTTCCCGTCACGGTAGACGGCCCTACAATCCTTCCCGTCTCACAAGCCCGCAACCTTGGTGTCATCCTCTATTCCGTTCTCTTGTTCATCCCTCAGATCCAATCTGTCACCAAAACCTGCCGGTCTCACCTCTGCAACATCGCCAATATCCGCCGTTTCCTCTCCATCCGAACCACTACCTTGCTGGTTCAATCTTTCATATTTTTCCGACTGGATTACTGCATCAGCCTCCTCTCTCGTCTCCCATCCTATGTCTCTCCCCACTTTAGCCTATACTTCACGTTGCTTCCCGGATCATCTCTGTGCAGAAACGCTCTGGGCATGTTACTTCCCTTCTCAAAAATCTCCAGTGGCTGCCTGTCAATCTATGCATCAAGGAAAATCTCCTCACTCTCGGCTTCAAGGCCTCACCTCTTCCTACCTCACCTCCCTTCTCTGCTTCTACAGCCCAGCCCGCACCCTCGGCTCCTCTCTCACTAATCTCCTCACTGTACCTCCTTCTTGCCTGTCCCGCCATCGACCCCCGGCCCATGTCCTTCCCCCGTCCTGGAATATCCTCCCTCCACACATCTGCCAAGCTAGCTCTTTTCCTCCCTTCAAAGCCCTACTGAAAGCTCACCTCCTCCAGGAGGCCTTCCCATACTGAGCCTCCTTTTTCCTCTCGTCCTCCCCATCCCCCCAACCTACCTCGTTCCCCTCCTCATAGCTCCTGTATATATGTTTGTACACATTTATTACTCTATTTATTTTGCTTGTGTATATTTACTATTCTATTTATTTTGTTAATGATGTGCATTTAGCTTTAATTCTATTTATTCTGACGACTTGACACCAGTCCACGTTTTGTTTTGTGTGTGTCTCCCCCTTCTAAACTGTGAGCCCGTTGTTGGGTAGGGACCGTCTCTATATGTCGCCAACCTGTACTTCCCAAGCGCTTAGTACAGTGCTCTGCAAACAGTAAGCGCTCAATAAGTACGATTGAATGAATGAATGAATACCACCACCATCGTCATTAGTATTTTTATTATTACAGAGAATCAACGTGACTCAGTGGAAAGAGCACGGTCTTGGGAGTCAGAGGTCATGGGTTCTCATCCCGACACCACCGTTTGTCAGCTGTGTGACTCTGGGCAAGACACTTAATTTATCCGTGCCTCAGTTCCCTCCTATGTAAAATGGGGATGAAGAATGTGAGCCCCACGTGGGACAACCTGATCACCTTGTATCCACCTCAGCGCTTAGAACAGCATTTCGCACTTAATAAGTTCTTAACAAATGCCATCATTATCATTATTAATTTTCTATTCAGCCCCAAAACACTTATGTACATATCCGTACTGATGTCTGTCTCTCCTCTAGACTGTAAGCTCGCTGTGGGCAGAGAATGTGTCTGCCACCTCTGTTCTACTGTACTTTCCCAAGTGCTTAATACAGTGCTCTGGACACTGTAAGCGCTCAATAAATACGATTAATTGACTGATTAAAGTCTGGCTCCGCCTCTCGACTGTACATTCATCATGAGCAGGGTACGTGTCTACCAACTCAGTTATTTCATACTCTCCCAAGAGCTTAGGATTGTGCCCTGCACCCAGTAAAACAAGCAGTGTGGCTAAGTGGACAGAGCATGGACCTGGAAATCAGAAGGTCCTGGGTTCTTATCCCAGCTCTGCAACATGTTTGCTGTGTGACCTTGGGCAAGTCAATAAACTTTCCTAGGCCTCAGTTACCTCAATTGTATAAGGGGGATTAAGAATTTGGGCCCCATCTGGGACAGGGACTGTGTCTAAACTGATTAACTTGTTTCTACCCCAGCGCTTAGAACAGTGCTTGGCAAATAGTAAGCACTTCACAAGCATCCTAATAATAGTAATTATATTATATAATGGTCATTATTATTATTATTGAACACTATTGATAGAAGTCTGCCTGTCTTTCTATACTGTAAGGTGATTGAGGGCAGGGAACACCAACTCTGCTATATTATACTCTCCAAGTGCTGGGTACAGTGCTGTGTACACACTAAATGTTGAATAAATGTGATTTATAAATTGATGGATATTTGGTGTCACCCTGCTGAACAGAACCGTTGTCTCTATCCCCATGAGGCAGGTCCAGATCAACCTTTACCAAGATGGGGAGAGGAAGATCCTAATGCAGACAGAACTGGGGTGATGACGATGATGACATTTGTTAAATGTTTAATATTTAGAACAGTGTTTTGCACATAGTAAGCGCTTAATAAATGCCATTATAATAATTATTATTATTTCTCAAGCAGTGTTCTAAGCACTGAAGGAGATACAAGCTAATCAGGTTGGACCCGGTCCATGTCCCACATGGATCTCACAGTCTTAATCCCCATTTTCGATATGAGGTAAATGAGGCCCAGAGAAGTGAAGTGACTTGGACAAGATCACATAGTAGATAAGTGGCAGATCTAGGATTAGAACCCAGGTCCTTTGGAAGCCCATGCCTGTTCTCTATCCACTAGGCCATGCTGCTTCCCAGGAGTGGAGGCAGGCTACCACGTCAAGCCCCGTCAGGAAGACAAAAGCCACGTTGGCCACACTTATAACCACCTGAACCCCGAGGGACGAGGGACAAGACCCCTTCATCTTCAGTTCGATGCCACCCCGTCTGGGACGTCGGGTCACCCTATTCTGGTGAGATGAGGTGTACAGACAGGGATCCGTCCAGATTCTATGAGGGACCCATGTTGGAAACTGGAGATTCTCTCTTCCAGAATCTTCTCATCCTCCAGTCCCTGGAAATCATCAGGAAGGGATTGACGACTAAGATCCATCCACCCCCACAGCATTTATGCAAATATCCTTATAGTTGAGTGATTATGAGACCTGTAATTTATTTTCCTGCCTGTCCCTGTACTGCAGATTGTAAACTACATTTTGGTATACTCCTCCTAGGCTTTCATTATGATGCTCTGATTCAATCAATCAATCAATCGTATTTATTGAGCCCTTACTTTTTACTAAGCGCTGAACATAGCAGGCTCACCTACAAATTACTACTGATTGTTGACAGACCTTCCCCAATTAAGCCCTCACTTTCTCTTCTCCCACTCCCTTGCCCTGGGATTTGCACCCTTTATTCACCCGTCCCTCAGTCCCTCAGCACTTATGGATACATCCATAATGTGTTTCATCACATCAGACTCTGTCTCCCCCCCTTTAGACTGTAACCTCACTGTGGGTAGGGAACCTATTTACCAACCTTGTTGTATGTGCTCTCCTAATCAATCAATCGTATTTGTTGAGCGCTTACTGTGTGCAGAGCACTGTACTAAGCGCTTGGGAAGTACAAGTTGGCAACATATAGAGACAGTCCCTACCCAACAGTGGGCTCACAGTCTAAAAGGGGGAGACAGAGAACAAAACCAAATATACTAACAAAATAAAATAAATAGAATAGATATGTACAAGTAAAATAAATAAATAAATAGAGTAATAAATATGTACAAACATATATACATATATACAGGTGCCGTGGGGAAGAGAAGGAGGTACGATGGGGGGATGGAGACGGGGACGAGGGGGAGAGGAAAGAAGGGGCTCAGTCTGGGAAGGCCTCCTGGAGGAGGTGAGCTTTCAGTAGGGCATTGAAGGGAGGAAGAGAGCTAGCTTGGCGGATGGGCAGAGGGAGGGCATTCCAGGCCCGGGGGATGACGTGGGCCGGGGGTCGATGGCGGGACAGGCGAGAACGAGGTACGGTGAGGAGATTAGCGGCAGAGGAGCGGAGGGTGGGGGGTGGGCTATAGAAGGAGAGAAGGGAGGTGAGGTAGGAGGGAGCGAGGTGATGGAGAGCCTTGAAGCCCAGGGTGAGGAGTTTCTGCCTGATGCGCAGATTGATTGGTAGCCACTGGAGATTTTTGAGGAGGGGAGTAACATGTCCAGAGCGTTTCTGGACAAAGACAATCCGGGCAGCAGCATGAAGTATGGATTGAAGTGGGGAGAGACAAGAGGATGGGAGATCAGAGAGAAGGTTGTTGCAGTAGTCCAGACGGGATAGGATGAGAGCTTGAACGACCAGGGTAGCGGTATGGATGGAGAGAAAAGGGCGGATCTTGGCAATGTTGTGGAGCACTAAGCACTTTGTACAGTGCTCCACACTCAGGAAGTGCTTAATAAATACCACCGATTGATTGGTCGATCGGTGGATGGATTAGTTCATTAGGATTGCCCATTAGCGGTTCACTTGAAGGTCAACGGGGCCTTTTGTTTCTGGGACGAAAAGACTTTTCAGGCCTGAGTGTGTAATGAAGGGATTTAGCATGGGGGCCACACATGTATTGAGAACAGCCACCTTCTGGGTCGTTATCTCCTCCCTATTGGAAGGATTGATGTACATGAAGATACAACTGCCATAGAACAGGGAGACAACCACCAGGTGGGAAGCACAGGTGGAAAAGGTCTTTTTCCTCTGCTAGGTGGAGGGAATTTTCAAAATGGTCTTAATGCTGTATATGTAGGACAGGATCACTAGTGATAGAGTGATAGCAGCCTGATCATGGAAGAATAAAATGTCAACACCTCCAGGGATCATGTGTCCAAGCAAGAGATCTGCACGCAGATCTACATCTCTGCCCCTGCTCTCTCCCCCTCCCTCCAGGCTCGCATCTCCTCCTGCCTTCAGGACATCTCCATCTGGATGTCCGCCCGCCACCTAAAGCTCAACATGTCGAAGACTGAGCTCCTTGTCTTCCCTCCCAAACCTTGTCCTCTCCCTGACTTTCCCATCTCTGTTGACGGCACTACCATCCTTCCCGTCTCACAAGCCCGCAACCTTGGTGTCATCCTCGACTCCGCTCTCTCATTCACCCCTCACATCCAAGCCGTCACCAAAACCTGCCGGTCTCAGCTCCGCAACATTGCCAAGATCCGCCCTTTCCTCTCCATCCAAACCGCTACCCTGCTCATTCAAGCTCTCATCCGATCCCGTCTGGACTACTGCACCAGCCTTCTCTCTGATCTCCCATCCTCGTGTCTCTCTCCACTTCAATCCATACTTCATGCTGCTGCCCGGATTATCTTTGTCCAGAAACGCTCTGGACATATTACTCCCCTCCTCAAAAACCTCCAATGGCTACCGATCAATCTGCGCATCAGGCAGAAACTCCTCACCCTGGGCTTCAAGGCTGTTCATCACCTCGCCCCCTCCTACCTCACCTCCCTTCTCTCCTTCTACTGCCCAGCCCGCACCCTCCGCTCCTCCACCACTAATCTCCTCACTGTACCTCGCTCTCGCCTGTCCCGCCATCGACCCCTGTCCCACGTCATCCCCCGGGCCTGGATCTGCAGCAAGGGGACAGTGTCATTCCTGAAATGATTGATGTTATTTGTGGTACAGAAATCCAGCTGCAGGGAAAGGGGCGGGGGGGGCGCAGTAAGCCTGCCAAGTAGCAGTAGAGGATGAGCAGAGTACAGACTCTGTGGGTCATGTTGGTTGTGTAGTGTAAAGGTCTGCAGATGGCCACATAATGGTCATAGAACATGCAGGCCAGAACTCTGACACAGCCAGTAGGATGTAGAAGAATATCTGGGTTGTACAACAATTCTTGGAAATGATTTTGTTCCATGTCGACATGCTCACAAACGAGTTGGGAATGCAAACAGAAATTACTGCATTCAGACAAAATGCAGACAGCAATGTAGACAAAGATTTCCAGGAGGGAGAAATTACACAAGAAGAAATACATAGGCGTGTGAAGGTGGGGCACCAGGAAGGCAAGGGTGATGAAGGTCAGATTGCCGGTGATGGTGAGCGGATAGACAAAGAGAAAAAAGGAGAATAGGCAAACCTACAAGGAGGCATCATCTGTCAGACCCAGGAGGATGAATTCAGTCACGGGGGTTTAATTTCTCAGTGCCGACTTGATTCGGTCTTGAACTGCAAAGGAAGATCATGGGGTAACCACAAGTGAGAAAAAGTAGATATGGTAAATTGAATCATGATGCTCGGGCAGATGGGCATCAGTGCTCCCAAACCTGAGTCAGTCCGTCAATCAGTCAGTCAATCATATTCACTGAGCGCTTACTGCGTGCAAAGCACTGTACTTAATGCTTGGGAGCGGATGATATAATAATATAAAAGACACGTTCCCTGAACTCAACGAGCTTACAGTCTAGAGGGGAGACAGATATGTATGTAAATGTTGTGGGGCTGTGAGGTGGATGAATGAAGGGAGCAAGTCAGGTTGGTACAGAAGGGAGTGAGAGAAGAGGAAAGGAGGGCTTAGTCAAGGAAGGCCTCTCAGAGGAGATGTGACTTCAATAAGGCTTTGTAAAGGGGGAGTGTCATTGTCTGTCGGATGCAAAGAGGGAGAGAGTTCCAGGCCAGAGGCAGGATGTGGACGAGATGTCGGCAGGGAGACAGATGAGATCCAGGTACAATGAGAGAGTTAGCATTAGAAGAAAAAGTGTGCTAGCTGGGTTGTAGTAGGAGATTACTGAGGGAGACTTGGAGACCGCGCCAAAGGGATGGATTTTCCACCCAAATGTGGAAAGAGCCCAAACCTGGGAGTTAGAGGACCTGAGTTCTTCACCACTTGTTTGCTGTATGACTTTGGGTAAGTCACTTAATATGTCGGTGCCTCGGTTGCCTCATCTGTAAGATGGGGATTCAATACCTGTTCTCCCTCCTACTTAGACAAGGAGTCCCATGTGGGAAGGGGCTGTGTTCGACCTGATTAACCTGTATAATAATAAAAATAATAATAATAGTAATGGTATTTGCTAAGTGCTTACTATGCGCAAAGCACTGTTATAAGTGTTGGGGAGGATACAAGGTGATAAGGTTGTCCCACGTGGGGCTCACAGTCTTAATCCCCATTTTACAGATGAGGTAACTGAGGCACAGAGAAATGAAGTGACTTGCCCAAAGGCACATAGCAGACAAGTAGCGGAGCCGGGATTAGAACCCACGACCTCTGACCCCCAAGCTCGGGCTCTTTCCACTGAGCCACGCTGCTTCTGCGGTATCTACCCCAGAGCTTAGAACAGTGCTTGGCACACTGCAAGTGACTCAATAAATACCCTAATTCAGAGACCCTAGGTCCTCGGAGTCCCAGATCTGTGCTCTGTCCACTGCTTCTTCGTATAATAATAATAATAATGGCATTTATTAAGCGCGTACTATGTGCAAAGCACTGTTCTAAGCGCTGGGGAGGTTACAGAGTGATCAGGTTGTTCCACGGGGGGCTCACAGTCTTAATCTCCATTTTACAGATGAAGTGACTGAGGTACAGAGAAGTTGTGACTTGCCCAAAGTCACACAGCTGACAATTGGTGGAGCCAGGATTTGAACCCCTGACCTCTGACTCCCAAGCCCATGCTCTTTCCACTGAGCCACGCTGCTTTTGCAGTATCTACCCCAGACCTTAGAACAGTGCTTGGCACACTGTGACTTAACAAATACCCTAATTCAGAGAACCTAGGTCCTCTGAGTCCCAGATGTGTGCTCTGTCCACTAGGTTAACACTGCTTCCCCTTGTTAGTAATACTGTTACTAGAGAGTATTAAGCACTTTCTGTGTGCCAAGAACAGTGCTAAGATCTGGGGTAGATTGTCTTTTTTTATGCTGCTGAGTCATCTTCAACCCATAGCAACGCCATGGACACATCTCTTCCAGAATGCGCCACCACCATCTGCAATTGTTCTGGTAAGTGTAGCCATAGAGTTTTCTAGGTAAAAATACAGAAGTGGTTTACCATTGCCTCCCACCATGCAAGTTTTCGCCCTTGATTCTCTCCAATGCCGCTGATGCCCAGCGCAGGTGAGTTTTGACTTGTAGCAGAGTGCCTTCCACACACTAGCCACTGGCCAAGCTAGGAATGGAATGAATATGCCTCTGCTTGACTCTCCCTCCTGCATTTGAGACTGGTAGAGTACTGGGAACTCTCCAGGCGTGACCCTGAGATGGGACTAGGGTAGATACGAGACAATAAATGAGGCTCATTTCCTGGCCCAGCCAGCATTCACAGTCTGAAAGATAGGAGGGACAAATTGCTCTGTAGGCATCATAAACGACTTTTACCAATACATTTAAGGATTGCAAGGGAATATGATCTCCCTATTATGGCCCTGCTCAAGGCCAAGACGAGGAGACCCGTTTATTTCCACCCCCTCTTAATCACTAGAAGCAGTGTTGCCTAGTATACAGAGCCCTGGCCTCGGAGTCAGAAGGACCTGGGTTCTAATCCTGACTCTGCCACTTGTCCTCTGTGTGACCTTGAGCAAATCACTTCACTTCCCCGGGCCTCAGTTCCCTCATCTGTAAAATGAGGATTAAGAATGTGAGCCCTATATGGGATGGAGACTGTGTCCAACCTTGTATTCATTCATTCAATCGTATTTATTGAGCACTTATTGTGTGCAGAGTACTGTACTAAGCGCTTGGGAAGTACAAGTTGGTAACTTATAGAGACGGTCCCTACACGACAACGTGTTCACAGCCTAGAAGGGGGAGACAGACAATAAAACAAAACATGTAGACAGGTGTCAAAACCATCAGAATAAATAGAATTATAGCTAAATGCATATCATTAATAAAATAGAGTAGTAAATATGCACAAGTAAAATAAATAGAGTAATAAATATGCACAAATACATACAAGTGCTGTGGGCAGGGGAAGGAGGTAGGGCAGAGCTGGGGGGGAGCGCTCATAATCTTAGTAGGAAACTATGTCTCATAATCTGAATCCCCATTTTACTGTTGAGGATACAGAGACACAGAAAATATAAGTGATTTGCCCAAGGTCACACGGCAGGCAAGTGGCAGAACAGGCTGTGATCTTGCTACTTGCCCATGTGGCTTCTCACGGGTAAATACGTCATGGTCTAACATTGGGAAAGTAAGTGGGACCAGGCCAATGTCCTATATTCTGGGGGCTTCTTGGATGTGGGCTTTGAGTCTCCTGGATCTCACCTGTCTTTTGGAGAAGGAATCTGGCCTAGTGGAAAGAGTTTCGGCCAGGGAGTCAGAGAGCCCGGGTTATAACCCCAACTGTAACACTTGTCTGCTGTGTGACCTTGGAAAAATCACTTAACTTCTCTGTGTCTCAGTTACCTCATCTATAAAATAGAGATTAACTCCATGAGACCCATTTGGGACACGGACTTTGTCCAATCTAACCTGATTGTCTTGTATCTACTGCATGCTTAGTACAGTGTCTGGCACATTTTAAGCACTTAATAAATACCATTAAAGAAATTCTCATCTCTCCACCCTGTCCTCACTCCCTTCTGCATCCCTTAAACACTTGTGCCCTCATCCCTTAAGAACTTTGATACCTACCCATACCAGCAACAAAGCACTTAATTACATATCCTTATACGCTATTGCTCCCACTAATTCATTTAATGACTGCCTCCCATGCTAAATTGCACACCCCTTGAGGGCAGGATCATGTCTACCAATTCTGTTGTACCCTCTCAAATGGTCAGTACTGTGCTCTACACCCAGTAAGCTCTCAATAAATACAGTTGATTGATCAATATATTGGATTTCCACACTTGCCTGGACTGTAAGCTAGTTGTGGACAGGGAGCAAGTCTACCAACTCTGTTGCGTTGTACTCTCCCAAGTGCTTAATACAGTGCTCTCCACACAGTAAGCAGTAAGAAGCAGTTATTACGGTGCTCTGCACACAGTAAGCACTCAATAAATATGATTCAATGAATAAACACCATTGATTGGAAAGGTAAATTTTCAGTAAATTTTGGTAACAGAGGTGAAGAGAAAACCGTCTTCTCTAGATAGGCAAGAAGGTTTCTCTCACTCTTAAGAGGTGCAATTTCCTGATATTTGATGAATGAGAAAGTTCAGATAATTAATTTATTTGTATTTCCACTTTTATGAAAAAAATCAACTCTGACTAGTTGATCACCATCATTTCCACTTGCATTGGAAAGTTGAGAAACCCACTTAGAACACAGAAAAAAGTCAAGTCTTGATTGAGGAGGTAGATCCTGAAGCAAACATTCATGACAGAAAACGTATTACACTGTGTAATGGGATGATAAAGGTGTTGAAGAGAGCACGTGCAAAGTTTATTTACACAACATTATTATGATTTGGAAATGGGAGATCCAGAAATGAAGTTTGTGAATATAATCACAACTGGAGTACAGAAAAGTTTTTCTGCAGGTTACTGGAAAGAACATGGCTCTGAGAATCAGAACACCTGGTTTCTATAGCCCTAACTCTGCCTGTTTTGTTTATGCCATAGATAATGAAAATCAAACTTCTTTGAAACTGGCAAAGCTCAAGCCAGTTGAGAGGTTAAATCAGAGGAACCCTAAGCCTCATAAAGAACACAGAGAGGGCACGGTGCTTATTCCCACCCAAATAATAATAATAATAGTAATAATAATAATGGTATTTGTTAAGTGCTTACTATGTGCCAAGAACTGTTCTAATTGCTGGGGGAGGTACAAGGTAATCAGGTTGTCCCACATGGGGCTCACAGTCTTAATCTCCATTTTACAGATGAGGTAACTGAGGAACAGAGAAATTAAGTGACTTGCCCAAAGTCACAGGGCTGATAAGTGGTGGAGCCAGGATTACAATCCATGACCACTGATTCCCAAACCCAGGATGTTTCCACTAAACCACGCTCCTTCTCAATGATAATAATAATAGTGATGATGGTAATTGTTAAGTGCTTACTATTTGCCAAGCATTGTTCTAGGCTTTGGGGTAGATCCAAGGTAATCAGGTTGTCCCACGTAGGGCTCACAGTCTTAATCCCCATTTTACAGATGAGGTAACTGAGGCACAGAGAAGTGAAGTGACTTGCCCAAAGTCACACAGCAGACAAGTGGTGGAGCTGGGATTAGAATCCATGTTCCCTGACTCCCTAGCCCATGGTCTTAACACTAAGCCACACTGCCTCTTTTATGCTATTCATTAAGCTCTTACTATGTATCTAGCACCATTCTTACGTCTGGGGTAGATACAAATTAATCACAACGAACACAGTCTCTGCTCAACATGGGCTTACAATCTAAATTGGAGGAAGAACAGGTATTTTATCTCCATTTTACAGTTGAGGAAACAGGCATAGGGAAGTAACATGCCTTACCCAAGGTCACCCAGCAAACAACTGGCAGAGCAGGGATTAGAATCCAGGTCTGTGTTCTTTCCACTAGGCCAAGCTGCTGAGAAAAACTATCAGGAGAATGAACTCAATTTATCGCTGATGAACTTTGAAACTCTACAAAGCCCTAATATTTTCCCTCTTAGTAACTGAGACTTAGAGATGACTAGATCCAGTTTCACTTAGTAGAGCTTGATCCACTCAGAGGAACCCCAATTTCATGAACTCTTCTCTTTCTTGTACCCGACAGTAAATATTAATTAGGGCTTAGGGCTTAGGATGCATTGAAACTTTCCTGGTTCCTGAGGGAGCTGTTATGTAGATAAACTCTTCTACTTTCTGTCCCCGGTGATATAAGTTCCATCTTTCTTAATCACTCCCCCAGCATCTCATCTGTAGCCTCTCCTAGTTTATTTCTCCTGAGGAAGTCATTTCCTCTTTGGATTAAGTTGAAATGACAATTAACGATTATCTGTCCCTGGGTGGGATTTCTCATTTCAAAGGAAGTGCTTCAACTTTGTAGTATTACTCAGAATCAAGTCCTATGTCAAAAAGAAAACCAATATCCCCTTTCCATCCTACCTATCTGATTAAGTTGGATTAAGTTGAAATGACAGTTAATGATTATCTATCTCTGGGCGGGCTTTCTCATTTCAAAGGAACTGCTTCAGCTTTGTGGCATTACTCAGAATCAAGTCCGATGTTAGAAATAAAATAAAATCCACTTTCCATCCTGTAAAGGGGATTCCATCCTCTGTATTGTGGCAGCCATTTTGTTCAACTGGATTGGCCTTAAATTCAGTGGTGCAGATCTGTGTAGGATGCATCACTATGGAAACTGACACTCTGTGGTCAATTCTCAATCAATTAATCAATTGTACTTATTGAGTGCGTACTGTGTGCATGGCATTTGACTAATCACTTTGGAGAGTATAGCATCACAGAGTTGGTAGAAGGGTTCCCAGTGTACAAGGTGCTTCCAGTCTAGAGGTTTCTCCTCTAGAAAGCAGGATGGGGCAATGCAAACATGAAAGGAGAAGTAGCTGGAGATGACAAGTTTTCTCCAACCAATAGGATTGCAATTCCTAAGTAAAGAGAAGCTGAAGATTGCCTCCAAGAACAGCAAATACAGGATCAATCAATCAATGGTATTTATTTAGTGCTTGCTATGTGCCGAGCATTGTACTAAGCACTTGGGAGAGTACAACAGAGTAGGTAGAGACATTCCCTGCCTGCAATGAGCTTACACTCTACAGTGGGAGACAGACATTAATCAATCGATTGATGGTATTTATTTAGCACTTACTGGGTAAAAGCCCTGTACTAAGAACTTGGGAGACATGTTATCTGCTCACAGTGAGCTTATGGTTTTAAGGAGGAGACAGACAGTCAATCAGTCACAGTTATTTATTGAGCACTTACCACATGGAGAACGTTTACTAAATGCTTGGGAGAATACAACACAACGGAATTAGCAGACATGCTCATAGCCCATAATGAATTTTAGTCTAGAGGGGGAGATAGACATTAATAATAATAATAATAATAATAATAATAATAATAATAATAATAATAATAATAATAGTGTTTGTTATGGTCACAGTCTTTTAGACTGTAAGCCCACTGTTGGGTAGGGACTGTCTCTATATGTTGCCAACTTGTACTTCCCAAGCGCTTAGTACAGTTCTCTGCACACAGTAAGCGCTCAATAAATACGATTGATTGATTGTTATGCTCTTACTATGTCCAACCACTGTTCTAAATTCTGGGGTAGATAAAACGTAATCAGGTTGTACCACATGGGGTTCACAGCCTTACTCCCCATTTTACAGATGAGGTAACTGAGGCACAGAGGGGTGAAGTGGTCCGCCCAAGGTCACACAGCAGACAAGTGGCGGAGCCGGGATTAGACCCATATCCTCTCACTCCCAATCCTGTGATCTTGCCACTAAGCCACACTGCTTAATCAACGGTATTTGCTGAGCACTTACTGTGTGCAGAGAACTGTACTAAACGCTTGGGAGAGTACAATGCAACAGAGTTGGTAGACGAGTTCCCTGCTCACAACGAGTTTACAGTCTAGAGGGAATGTACATAAGTTTTGTGGGGTGTATATCAAACTGGAAGCAGCATGTCCTACTGGCTCGATCCCAAGCCTGGGAGTCAGAAGGACCTGGGTTCTAATCCCAGCTCTGCCACATAATAATAATAATAATGGTATTTATTAAGCACTTAGTATGTGCAAAGCACTGTTCTAAGCGCTGGGGAAGTTACAAGGTGATCAGGCTGTCCCACGTGGGGCTCACAGTCTTCATCCCCATTTTAGAGATGAGGGAACTGAGGCACAGAGAAGTTAAGTGACTTGCCCAAAGTCACACAGGTGACAAATGGCAGAGCTGGGATTTGAACCCATGACCTCTGACTCCAAAGCCCGGGCTCTTTCCACTGAGCCACTCTGCTTCTCTGATATGTCGGCTGTGTTACCTTGGGGAAGTCACTTCACTTCTCTGGGCCTCAGTTTCCTCATCTGTAGAATGGGTATTAAGACTGTGAGCCCCATGTGGGACAGGGATTTCATGCAACCTGATTAGCTTGTATCTACTCCAGTGCTTAGAACAGTGCTTGACTCACAGTAGGCACTTAATAAATACTATTATTATTATTATTATTATCATTATTATTATTCAGGGGGTTTTCCTAGCCAGGGTGCATTTGACTCCTTCCCCGGTTTTCCACTGAATAGTTACCCAAGAGCAGGCAATGCCCTATGTTTTCATTCATTCATTCATTCATTCATTCATTCATTCAATCGTATTTGTTAAGTGCTGACTATACAACAGACACTGTACTAAATGCTGGTGTAGATACAAGTTTATCAGGTTAGACACAGTCCATGTGCCATGTAGGGATCACAGTTTTAAATCCTCATTTTAGAGATGAGGTAACTGTGGCACAGAGAACTGAAGCGACTTGCCTATGCTCACACAGCAGGTATGTCGTAGAATTAATATTAGAACCCAGGTCCTCTGACTCCCGGGCCCATGCTCTTTCCATTAAGCAACGCTGCTTCTCAGCAAAGCTTGACAGCACACAAAGAGATGGCTTTTGTGCGTGCACAATAGAACTGAGATGGTGGGGTTTGGTTTAGCTTTTTCAGTCCCTGCTCACCCAAAGGTGAATTTTACTTGTCTGCAGTGTGACCTTGGGCAAGTCACTTAACTTCTCTGTGCCTCAGTTACCTCATCTGTAAAATGGGGATTGAGACTGTGAGCCCCGTGTGAGACAGGGACTGTGTCCAACCCGATTTGTTTGTATCCACTCCAGCGCTTAGTATAGTGCCTAGCACATAGTAACTGCTTAACAAATGCCATTATTATCATTATTATTAGTATTGTTATTGCTACCGGGGTTGTCTTCTTTGAGTTCGTTGTGGCCAAGGAATGTGTCTGTTTCTTGTTGTGTTGTAGTCAGTTGGTCAGTCAATCGTTTTTATTGAGCACTTACTGTGTGCAGAGCATTGCACTAACCGTTAGGAAGAGTACAATACAACAATAAACCGACACATTCCCTTCCCGCAACGAGCTTACAGTCTAGAGGGGGAGATGCTTAGTATGCTTATATGCACACAGTAAGCGCTCAATAAATATGTTTGATTGATTGATTCAACTCAAAAAACAGGGAGAGAGGAAGCAGCGCACCCTAGTGGAAAGAGCACCGGCTTGGGAGTCACAGGACCTGAGTTCATTCATTCATTCGATTGTATTTATTGAGCACTTACTGTGTGCAGAGCACTGTACTAAGGGCTTGGGAAGTACAAATCGGCAACATATAGAGATGGTCCCTACCCAACAATGGGCTTGTCTGCTCTGTGACCTTGACCAATCACTTCACTTTTCTGTGCTGCAGTTCCCTCATCTACAAAATAGGAATGTAATACCTGTTTTCCCTCCTATTCACAGTGTGAGCCTCATATGGGAGAGGGACCGTTTCCACCCCGATTAACTTTTACCTACCCGACCACTGTGAACAGTGCTTGACATATGGTAAATGCTTAACAAATAAATAAATAAATAATAATAAATAAATAAAAAGCTATATACTGTAGTACAGAGTGTGTATATGTATGTGCTTGTGAAATATAACTATATTTCTATACAAATTAATATCTAATATATTTGGCACTATATCTGCTTGTCTTCACTATTAAAGTATAGTGTCCTTCCCCTTCCCCTCTCCCACCCAGCTGTTTCCCTCCCTCTCACCCACCAAGACTGCTCCCCCTCAACCCCTACCAAGGATTCCTCTGTACCAGCGCAGGTCCTCCGCTTCTCCCTCCCAGCCCCCCTCCTCCCCTTCTCCCCGTCCCCACCCCATCCCAGTTCTCCTTTCCCATCGCCACCCCCCTTCCCACTCTCCCCGCCCAGGCCCCCGCCAACTCATCCCAATCCAAACCCTACCCACCCCTCGCACCCTTCCCCCTCCCTCCCCACCCTCGACAGCTGATGCCAAGTGTGGCCTCTGGAACCCCCGCTCCGTTTTAAGTAAGATCCCTTTCATCCTGGACCTTTTCCTTTCCAGTTCTCTACTCCTCCTCGCCCTAACTGAAACATGGCTGTCGCCGGACGACACGGTCTCTTCTGCTGCTCTCTGCAGTGCAGGCCTCTTCTTCTCCCACTCCCCCAGACTCACCGGAAAAGGAGGAGGTGTCGGTTTCCTTCTCGCCCCCCAATGTCGCTTTCGCACTATCCCTCCTCCCCCTTCTCTTTCCTTCCCTTCCTTTGAAGCCCACATTATTCGCCTCTACCACCCCCCTCCAGATTCTTGTAGCCGTCATCTACCGCCCTCCGGGCCCCACTTCCAACTTCTTTAACGACTTTGACCCCTTCCTCACATTCCTTCTCTCCTTCTCCATGCCCACTCTGATCCTCAGAGACTTCAATATCCACATGGATATCCCTAACGACTCCTCTGCCGCCCGCCTTCTATCTCTCCTTGACGCTGCCAACCTCTTCCTCCACCCCACCTCACCCACTCACCAACTTGGTCATACCCTCGACCTCATCATCTCCTACCGCTGCACTGTGTCCACCCTCACCAACTCTGTGATCCCTCTCTCTGATCATAATCTTCTCACCTGCCTCCTCACTCACACTCCTTTCCCCTGTAAATCCGTATTATTCCCTCACAGAGATCTCCGCTCTCTGGACCCCACCCATCTTTCGGAGCGCCTCACACCCCACCTCGCCGCCCTCTCCTCTCTACCCAGTCTTGATGATCAGATTACTGCTCTCAACTCTACCCTTTCTACTCAGCTAGACTCGCTCGCTCCCCTTTCCCTTCGCCGCTCTCGCACCACTAACCCACAGCCCTGGATCACTGCCACTGTCCGCCTCCTTCGCTCTTATGCTCGAGCTGCTGAACGCTGCTGGCGAAAGTCTAAACACCATGCCAACCTCGTTCACTTCAAGTTTATCCTTTCCTGCCTTAACTCAGCCCTCTCTTCTGCCAGACAAAACTATTTCTCCTCCCTTATTGACACCCATGCCCATCACCCCCGCCAGCTCTTCCGTACATTCAACTCCCTTCTCAGGCCCCCGGTTCCTCCCCCTCCTCCTTCCCTCACCCCCAACGATCTGGCCTCCTACTTCATTAACAAAATTAAATCCATCAGGTCCGACCTCCCCAAAGTCTCTTCCCCCCTTTCTCCAACCCCCCGGCTCTCAACACTCTCTGCTACTCTCCCATCCTTCCCAGCGGTATCCTCAGAGGAACTCTCCTCCCTCCTCTCAAGTGCTACTCCGGCCACCTGTGCTTCTGACCTCATTCCCTCTCATCTTATGAAATCTCTCGCTCCATCCCTTCTCCCCTCCTTAACTTCCATCTTCAACCGCTCACTCTCCACTGGTTCCTTCCCCTCTGCCTTCAAACATGCCCATGTCTCTCCCAGCCTAAAAAAACCCTCTCTTGACCCCACCTCACCTTCTAGTTATCGTCCCATATCCCTCCTACCATTCCTTTCCAAACTCCTTGAACGAGTTGTCTACACGCGCTGCCTAGAATTCCTCAACAACAACTCTCTCCTCGACCCCCTCCAGTCTGGCTTCCGTCCCCTTCATTCCACGGAAACTGCCCTCTCAAAGGTCACCAATGACCTCCTGCTTGCCAAATCCAACGGCTCATACTCTGTCCTAATCCTCCTCGACCTCTCAGCTGCCTTTGACACTGTGGACCACCCCCTTCTCCTCAACACGATATCTGACCTTGGCTTCACAGACTCCGTCCTCTCCTTGTTCTCCTCTTATCTCTCCGGTCGTTCTTTCTCAGTCTCTTTTGCAGGCTCCTCCTCCCCCTCCCATCCTCTTACTGTGGGGGTTCCCCAAGGTTCAGTGCTTGGTCCCCTTCTGTTCTCAATATACACTCACTCCCTTGGTGACCTCATTCGCTCCCACGGCTTCAACTATCATCTCTATGCTGATGACACCCAGATCTACATCTCTGCCCCTGCTCTCTCCCCCTCCCTCCAGGCTCGCATCTCCTCCTGCCTTCAGGACATCTCCATCTGGATGTCCGCCCGCCACCTAAAGCTCAACATGTCGAAGACTGAGCTCCTTGTCTTCCCTCCCAAACCTTGTCCTCTCCCTGACTTTCCCATCTCTGTTGACGGCACTACCATCCTTCCCGTCTCACAAGCCCGCAACCTTGGTGTCATCCTCGACTCCGCTCTCTCATTCACCCCTCACATCCAAGCCGTCACCAAAACCTGCCGGTCTCAGCTCCGCAACATTGCCAAGATCCGCCCTTTCCTCTCCATCCAAACCGCTACCCTGCTCATTCAAGCTCTCATCCTATCCCGTCTGGACTACTGCACTAGCCTTCTCTCTGATCTCCCATCCTCGTGTCTCTCTCCACTTCAATCCATACTTCATGCTGCTGCCCGGATTATCTTTGTCCAGAAACGCTCTGGACATATTACTCCCCTCCTCAAAAATCTCCAATGGCTACCGATCAATCTGCGCATCAAGCAGAAACTCCTCACCCTGGGCTTCAAGGCTCTCCATCACCTCGCCCCCTCCTACCTCACCTCCCTTCTCTCCTTCTACTGCCCAGCCCGCACCCTCCGCTCCTCCACCACTAATCTCCTCACTGTACCTCGCTCTCGCCTGTCCCGCCATCGACCCCCGGCCCACGTCATCCCCCGGGCCTGGAATGCCCTCCCTCTGCCCATCCGCCAAGCTAGCTCTCTTCCTCCCTTCAAGGCCCTGCTGAGAGCTCACCTCCTCCAGGAGGCCTTCCCAGACTGAGCCCCTTCTTTCCTCTCCCCCTCGTCCCCCTCTCCATCCTCCCGTCTTACCTCCTTCCCTTCCCCACAGCACCTGTATATATGTATATATGGTTGTACATATTTATTACTCTATTTATCTATTTATTCATTTATTTTACTTGTACATTTCTATCCTCCTTATTTTATTTTGTTGGTATGTTTGGTTCTGTTCTCTGTCTCCCCCTTTTAGACTGTGAGCCCACTGTTGGGTAGGGACTGTCTCTATGTGATGCCAATTTGTACTTCCCAAGCGCTTAGTACAGTGCTCTGCACATAGTAAGCGCTCAATAAATACGATTGATTGATTGATTGATTAGAAGAGTGGAACAGCGCAGAATGTAGATTAGTAGAATAGAACAGTAATTAGAATAATAATAGTAATATTATACCATAATAATGATGATGATGATGGTATTTAAGTGCTTACTATAATAATAATAATAATAATAATAATAATAATAATAACAATAATGGTATTTGTTAAGAGTTCACTATGTGCCAAGCACTGTTCTAAGCACTGAGGTAGATACAAGGTAATCACATTGTCTCACATGGGGCTCACCGTCTTAATCCCCGTTTTACAGAAGAGGGAACTGAGGCACAGAGTAGTAAAGTAACTTGCCCAAAGTCACACAGCTGACAAGTGGCGGAGCCGGGATTAGAACCCACGACCTCTGGCTCCCAGGCCCGGGCTCTTTCCACTAAGTGACACTGCTTCCGATTTAGAGAAATTGCGATTCTGACCCTGGTCATCCCAGTTCCCTATTGAAATTTCCCTCAGCTTTCCCCTGCTCCTCTCCGGACTCACCGGTCCCGTCCTGGGCTGGGGGGCGTCGAACTCTGCTGAGAGAGAGTCTCACTCCATCTCGTCGGTCCTGGACGCGGGCGGGGTGACAGGAAGGTCTGGGCGAGGGGTGGGGGCCGTCAGGATCCTCCCTCCCCGTCTCTGCTCTCCGGCTTGCTGCGCCATCCCCTCAGACGACGGCGGGTTATTTCCTGGGAGATTCTCCGTGGGAGGACAGACCTGGGGCGCCGCTGAGACGGCCGTCCGTCCGGGAATCTCGGTAGGCCGGCATCGTGGGCTCCCTGTGGTCGCGGCCCTCACATACTAAATAACTACCCATTCCCGTGTGGTTCCCACTCTGTGACTCCTTCAACAGACTAATCATCATTCCCTTTCTGCGATTCATTCATTCAATCATATGTACTGAGCGCTTACTCTGCAGAGCACTGTACCAAGTGCTGGAAAACTACATTTCGGCAACATAGACAATCACTACACAACAACGGACTCACAGTCTAGAAGGGGGAGCCAGACAACAAAACAAAGCAAGCAGACAGACATCAATACCATCTAAATAGATAGATTGAATTATAAATGTACACACATCATTGATAAAGTAAATAGATTAATAATAGCGTTCTGGCTTATGCTCTGAGGTTTGGTGTTTCATCCCACGCCAGGGCTTGGGACCCCTTCTAGACTGTGAGCCCGTTGTTGGGAAGGGACCGTCTCTATATGTTGCCAACTTGTACTTCCCAAGCACTTAGTACAGTGCTCTGCACGCAGTAAGCGCTCAATAAATACGATTGAATGAAGGAATAAATACGATTGAATGAATCTGAAATCTGCAGCAATTCAACTTTGACATTCTCCTCTAGACTGTAAGCTCATCATGGGCAGGAAATGTGGCTACCAACCCTGTTACATTGTTCTATCGTACTCTCCCAAGTGCTTACTACCAAGGTCTGCATATAGTAAGCACTCAATAAATAAGATCGATTGATGGATGCACATTATCTTCCCCTACTGAATTTATATCTGCATTCTCCATCCCTCTCAAGCTCACCCTCTCATTGTACCTCGTTCCCAAATCTCCCAACTCAGACGCCTACCTCACCATCTTTCCCCCGCTTGCAATTCCCTCTCTCTTCATATCCACCAGCCCTCAGGGCTTCCCATCTTCCAAACTCCTTCCCGAAACTCTATGAAATCCAGGGGACCTTCCCTCATTAATTCTTTCATAATGGTACATTGTGAATGTTTCCTATTTTCTAGGGACCGCTCTAAGCAATAAAGTCCCCACAAGCTAGTCAGGTTGGACCAGTCCCTGTCCCGCAAAGGACTTCCAGTCTTAATCCCCATTTTACAGGTGAGGTAGTTGAGGCAAGAAGTGAAATGACTTGCCCAATGTCACATGGCAGACAAGCGGTGGAGGTGGAATTGGAACACAGGCCTTCTGACGCCCAGGTCCATGCTCTAACAACTGGGCTATGCTGCTTCCCTGTGCTTTCCTGTCTCAGGGTGCTTAATTGTCTCCCTCTGGGCCTGTGCAAAAAGCCCCCCTCCCCATCCTTAATAATAATAATATCAATAATAATGATCGTGGTATTTGATAAGCGTTTATTATGAGCTGGCGTAGATAAAAGCCAATTGGGTCAGACAAGTCCCTGTCCCACATGGGCACACATTCTCAACCCCCATTTTACCGCTGAGGGAAGTGAGGCCCAGAGAAGTGAGGAGACTTGCTCAAGGTCACACGGCACACAAGCAGCAGAACTGGGATTAGAACCCGTGACCTCTGACTCCCAAGTCCGTGCTCTGGATGGATGGATGGATGGATGGATGGATGGATGGATGGATGGATAGATGAATGGTTGGAAGGATAGATGGATGGCAGGAAGGAAAGATGGATTGTTGGGAGAGGATGGATTTAAGAAGACAGATGGAGCTGCAGTCAACCTTTCTTCCATTCTCCGATACCACCTCCCATTTTCCAACTTTCATTCCCACCCCCAGTCATGCTAAAGAGCATAACGTTATATGGGGAGAGTTCAGTTTACCAGAGTTTTTAAACGCATTCCCTGCCTACAGTCTACAGGGCCTCCCCTTCCTTTCGGCCACGATGCCTCCCCAAAACTGGACTGTCAGTCCTACTTCCGTCTTAGCCGCCTCCCTCCCGGACATTGAAAATTCATTGGCGTCCCGCGTTTTCTGTGAACCCTGTCTGACAGCTAAGTATCTGGCTAGGTCCAAGGGCAATTCCTTCGTTATTTGGTGGGATGAGAGGATTTGCACAAGGAAGGAGACATTTTGTCCCAGAGCGGAGGCCGGGCGAGTGACCCTTTTAGGATCCTGCCCATGGCGGCCTTCATGTCCCGGTTCCTCGGGCTGTAGATGAGGGGGTTCAGGACGGGGGGCACCACGGAGTAGAACAAGGACACCAGCAGATCCACGATCGAGGAGGTGTCCAAGGGCGGCTTGAGGTAGACAAATGCCGCTGCCGAGATGAAAATAGTGACGACAGCGAGGTGGGGCAGGCAGGTGGAGAAGGCTTTGACCCGGCCCAGAAGATGCGTACGTACGAGAAGATGACGAGAATGAAGCCGGGGAGGCCTAACATTGCCCCAGCGGTGATGCTCACGTCGGCGGCGACATGCTCCTTGGAGCAGGAGATCTTCAGCAGGGAGGGTATGTCACAGAAAAACTGCGGGACGATGTTGGACCCACAGAAGGACAGGGAGAACGTCCCGGCTGAACACATTACTGCCAACAGTCCCGCAGTGAGCCACGAGGCGGCCACCATCTTCCCACAGGCCCCTCTATTCATGACGACGTCGTAGCGCAGGGGGAGGCAGATGGCGGCGTAGTGGTCGTAGGACATTGCCGTGAGGAGGAACCCCTCTGAGGCGGCAAACCGTATCGCCGAGAAGAGCTGGGTGGCACAGCCCAGGAAGGAGATGGATTTACGGTCGGTCAGGGAGTTATGGATGGATTTGGGAACGGTGACAGAGATGTAGCAGAGGTCGAGGACGGAGAGGTTCCTGAGGACGAAGTACATGGGGGTGTGGAGGTGCCGGTCGAGGGCAGTGATGGCGACGATGAGGAGATTCCCCATCAGGGCTGTCAGGTAAACCAGGAGGAACAGCGCGGCGCGGACCAGGTGCAGCTCCCGGACCTCTGAGAATCCCAGCATGAGGAATTCCCTCACTGTGGAGATGTTGGGCATTTTTGGAAAGCAGCACTGACTTTCTGCAGTGGATGAGCGAAGAGCCAAAGTCACAGTCCATCGATGGGAAGACCGAAGAAACAGACAAGACATTTGTTGGTGATTCTCTGTGGAATGGAGGCAGTTATTGAATTCAAAATGATCTTGGAGTTTCATATCCAGCAGGGATAAGGAAAGATGCAGATTTTCACATTATTTCGGTCGATTTAAAGGGAATCCCTGAGATTGTCCCCGCCTCAGCCACTCTAAAAGAGTTGGTAAACACGTTTCCTACCGACATCGAGATTACAGTCAGGAGGGAGATCTTTTTCTATCTTTTTCTTCAATCCTCCCCGCTACCTGAACTTGTTCGCTGCTTCCACTCCCCAATACTTTGTATACACACACACAACACACAATACACACAACACACGCACAACACACACACACACACACACACACACACACACACACACACACACACACACCCGCTTCTAGCACAGGGAACCTGATTGCAGCAGCTCCCGTGAAGTGGAAAATCAATTCGTTCAGTAAATACCATTAAAAAAATGAAAAAGACGGGGAGCCGTTATTAGAATCCAAGGCCTCTGACTCCCAGCCCACGCTCTATCTGCTAGGCCACACTGCTTCTCTCTTGCGCCCGTCTAAGATTTGTGGGGTGAAGACCTGTGAGGAGGAATTAATTGGTGATGAAAAATCTGGCTGGTACAGTCTCAGTCATACTGTCTTTTCTTACTGTTTTGTCCCTGCCCGGAGGGTTGAAGTCACCACGGCCTGGGGCTGACAGCATGCCATTCATTTATTCAATTATATTTATTGAGCGCTTACTGTGTGCAGAGCACTGTAATAATAATAATAATGATGGCATTTATTAAGGGTTTACTATGTGCAAAGCACTGTTCTAAGCGCTGGAGAGGTACAAGGTGAGAGGTTAAGGCCCTGCTGAGATCTCACCTCCTCCAGGAGGCCTTCCCAGACTGAGCCCCTTCCTTCCTCTCCCCCTCGTCCCCCTCTCCATCCCCCCATCTTACCTCCTTCCCTTCCCCACAGCACCTGTATATATGTATATATGTTTGTACATATTTATTACTCTATTTATTTATTTATTTATTTATTTTATTTGTACATATCTATTCTATTTATTTTATTTTGTTAGTATGTTTGGTTTTGTTCTCTGTCTCCCCCTTTTAGACTGTGAGCCCACTGTTGGGTAGGGACTGTCTCTATATGTTGCCAATTTGTACTTCCCAAGCGCTTAGTACAGTGCTCTGCACATAGTAAGCGCTCAATAAATACGATTGATGATGATGATGAAGGTGATCAGGTTGTCCCACGGAGAGCTCACAGTCTTAATCTCCATTTTGCAGATGTGGTAACCGCGGCGCGGAGGAGTTAAGTGATTTGCCCAAAGTCACACAGCTGACAGTTGTCAGAGCCGGGATTTGAACCCATGACCTCTGACTCCAAAGCCTGCGCTCTTTCCACTGAACCACGCTGCTTCAACTTGCTCATGAGCTCAGTCAGTCATTTAATTTGTTGTATTTTCTAACGTCTTCTAATTGCGAGTCTAGAGAGAATGAGAAATTACTCTAAATCCATCATAAGCCCCTCCCACGGGTAGGTTTGGGGGATCAACCCAAAGAAGCAGCATGGCTCAGTGGCAAGAGCCCGGGCCTCCACCACTTCTCTGCTGTGTGACTTTGGGCAAGCCACTTAACTTCTCTGGTCCTCAGCTACCTCATCTTGAAAATGGGGATAAAGACTGCGAGCCCCATGTGGGACAACCTGATCACCTTGTACCTACCCAGCGCTTAGAACAGTGCTTGGCACGTAGTAAGTGCTTAACAAATACCAAAATTCATTCATTCATTCAATCGTATTTATTGAGCACGTACTGTGTGCAGAGTATTGTACTAAGCACTTGGGAAGTACAAGTTGGCAACATATACAGATGGTCCCTACCCAACAACGGGATCACAGTCTAGAGACGGGCTCACAGTCTAGATAATTATTAAATTATTATTATAATTATTCATCTGCATCTTTTTGCTGGACCTCCAGCTTTCTGAATTGTTCCCCTCACTGCTACCGCCAGATCAGCGCTTAGAACAGTGCTTTGCACATAGTAATAATAATAATAATAATGATGGTATTTGTTAAGCACTTACTATGTAAAAAGCACTGTTCTAAGTACTGAAGCTTAGCGCTTAATAAATGCCATCATTATTATTATCCCAATTCTTATAGCTGCAGGCTCGCTTTCCCTCCTTGCCTCTTGTTTCGCCTGGCATTGGCAGAACTGTGCTGTATGTGTGGAGTTCTTGGTGCAATGTGAAGAGTTCAGAGTCTCTCATTTCCATTTATGACTTTAGTTTCTGCTGTGACAAAGGCCAGTCTGTTTACAGACGCATCCTTGACTGCTTCTGATTCTTTCTCCTGCTTCTTCTTCTTGTTCTAGGTGCCATGGGTTCAGAGTCTCTCATTTCCATTTAGGACTTCAGTTTCTGTTGAGACAAAGGCCAGTCTGTTTACAGACACACCCTAGACTGTTTCTGATTCTTTCCCCTGCTTCTTCTTCTTGTTACTAAGCCCTTACTATGGGCCAGGAATTCATTCATTCATTCAATCGTATTTATTGAGCGCTTACTGTGTGCAGAGCACTGTACTAAGCGCTTGGAAAGTACAAGTTGGCAACATATAGAGATAGTCCCTACCCAACAGTGGGCTCACAGTCTAGAAGGGGAAGACAGAGAACAAAACATGTTAACAAAATAAAATAAGTAGAATAAATATGTACAAGTAAAATAAATACCTAAAAAGAGTAATAAGTACATACAAACATATATACATATATACAGGCGCTGTGGGGAAGGGAAGGAGGTAAGGCGGCGGGGAATGGAGAGTGGGGGGGAGGGGGAGAGGAAGGAGGCGGCTCAGTCTGGGTATTGTTATTACCCAGCCAGTGATCCCTTTAAAGGCTCAGGTCTCCCCAGCCTCAGCCTGGTCCCAAAGCCCAGGATTTTTGGCTCGTGTCTCTGACTCTGTGGAACTCTCCCTCTCTTGCCAACTTTTCCTCCCCCACCCTCCCCACCCCATGGAACCCCCCATCTACTCACCCTACGGCCCAACTTGAAAAGGAGGCCTCTGCGAAGAGCTCTGCTAGGATGGGATAGAAAAACTAAATATGTTACCATTTTACAAACTGAAGGTGTTATTTCCAATTTTATTTGCATATAAAAATATATTACGTAAGGGGAAAGCATCCTTACTGTTTCCAACCGTTTAAAATTACAAATAAATTCCCTCCTACAAGCGCTTACAATTGCATTAAGCTCCACTTTAAGCAACCAAACATTGGCCTAGGAAGCCATCCAATTTAATTTGCTGCATAGGGAAAAGATGACAATTTCACCGGTGTTGAGGAGAATGTGAGGAGCCACAGAGTCACCAGAATGTAACTGCCTCCTTGCCTGCTCTGGTCGCCCTTGCTCGTGGCTGGTTTCCCGAGACCTTCTTTGCTTTGGAAGTTTCCCCCTCGAGGAATGTCCCAAATGGCTGGGAATGATTCCTGGAGTCACATACTTGCTGATGCTCTGTCAAGATCAGCAATAAAGTCTTCTAATTCTTTTGTGTCTCCGAGTTTGGCTTTCCAAGGAACGGCTGTTGGCGACAGTGGTGTTGGAGTGGAGACTATCGGTGAGTTTAGCTTCTCACTGAAGCTATTATTATTATTATTATTAACTCGGTGTGGGCAGGGAACGTTCCTACCAACAGGATTGCAGTGTCCCAAGTGCTTAGTACAGTGCTCTGCGCAGTAAGTGCTCACTAAATATCATTGATCCAAGCAGCATGGCTCAGTGGAAAGAGCCCGGGTTTAGGAGTCAGAGGTCATGAGTTCAAATTCCGGCTCTGCCGCTTGTCATCTGTGTGACTTTGGGCAAATCACTTAGTTTCTCTGGGCCTCAGATCCCTCATTTGGAAAATGGGGATTAAGATTGTGAGCCCCACGTGGGACAACCTGATCACCTTGTATCCTCCCCAGCGCTTAGAACAGTGCTTTGCACATAGTAAGTGCTTAACAAATACCAAAATTATTATTATTATTATTAATGGAGTTTTTTTCAGGGTTCCACTAGAGAACTGGAAGTGATTACCATGTGGGACAGGGACTCTGTCCACCCTGATGAGTTTATATCTACTCTGGCGCTTAGTATAGCACCTGGCACATAGTAAGTGCTCAACAACTACCATAAAAAAATTTGTTAGTTAAATTGAGTGATTGATTGCCTGAGCCTTTCCTAGAAGAAGAGAAGCAGCAGCGTTGCTCTGTGGAAAGAGCCCGGGCTTTGGAGTCAGAGGTCATGGGTTCTAATCCCGGCTCCACCACTTGTCAGCCGTGTGACTTTGGACAAGTCACTTCACTTCTCTGGACCTCAGTTCCCTCATCTGTAAAATGGGGAATAAGAGTGTGAGCCCCATGTGGGACAACCTGATCACCTTGTATCTACCCCAGTGCGTAAAACAGTGCTTTGCATGTAATCAGAGCTTAACAAATCCCATCATTATTATTATTGAGAAGAGAAGCAGCGTGGCTTAGTGGAAAGAGTCTGAGGTCGTGGGTTCTAACATCAGCCCCCACCACCCCGCCACCTGTCAGCTGTGTGACTTTGGGCAAGCCACCTCACTTCTCTGGACCTCAGTTCCCTCACCTGTGAAATGGGGAATAAGAGTGTGTGCCCCTCGTGGGACAACCTGACGACCTTGTATCTACCCCAGTGCTTAGAACAGTGCTTGGCACATAGTAAGCGCGTAACAAATATGAACATAAGAAGGTGACGCGTTTCCTACAGGATTTTTCCCCAAAAGGTACCCAACCCCAGGACGAACGTCATGTGTCCCTGTTTCTCAGAGCCATCCTCTCACTCCCAGCACCCTCCTCAGGGCGGCCTTCACATCCCGGTTCCTCAGGCTGTAGATGAGGGGGTTGAGGGTGGGGGGCACCACCATGTAGAACACGGACACCGGCAGGTCCAGGGTGGAGGAGGAGTCTGAGGGCGTCTCGAGGTGGGCGACAGTTCCCGAGGAGATGAATAAAATCACCACGGCGAGGTGGGGCAAGCAGGTGGAGAAGGCTTTGTCCCGGCCCTCGGACGCCGGCATCCTCAGCACGGCCCGGAAGATGCGCACGTACGAGACGACGATGGAGACGAGACATGAGACGTTCAGAACGGCAGAGAAGACTGTGACTCCGATCTCCCGGATGCTCCCACTGGGGCCTGAAAGTTCCATCATCTGGGAAGCGTCACAGAAGAAGTGGCAGATCACGTTGGACCCACCGAAGCCGACGGAGAAGGTGGCAGCCGCGTGCGTGGCGGCGTTCACGGGACCACTCAGCCAGGAGGCGGCCGCCATCTTCTTGCAGGCCCTTCGGTCCACGATGAGGTCGTAGCGCAGGGGGAGGCAGACGGCCGCGTAGCGGTCGTAGGACATCGCCGTGAGCAGGGTCTCTTCGACGCCCGCAAGGCTGATTACTAAGAAGATTTGAGCGATGCAACCCGGGACAGAGATTTCTCTGCGGTCGGTCAGGGAGTCGTGCATGGATTTGGGGACGGTGACGGAGAAGTAGCAGAGGTCGAGGACGGATAGGTGCCTGAGGAAGAAGTACATGGGGGTGAGGAGGCGCCGGTAGAGGGCAGTGATGGCGACGTTGAGGAGATTCCCCGTCAGGGTCACCAGGTAGATCAGGAGAAACAGTGCGGCCTTGACAAGCTGCAGCTCCCGGACCTCCGCGAATCCCAGCAGGAGGAATCCCATCACGGCCGTGCCGTTGGCCATTTCCTTCCCAGAGATAAGATGTCCTAGCTGTGTAAGAGAAGACTGTTTTTAGCCATTACAAATTCACTCATTCAATCGTATTTATTGAGCGCTTACTGTGTGCAGAGCACTGTACTAAGCGCTTGGGAATTAGAAGTCGGCAACATCTAGAGACGGTCCCAACCCAACAGCAGCCTCACAGTTGAGAAAGCGGAGAAAAATAACACAAAACGTGTCAAATCATCGCACAGTAAGTCTTTGTAAATACTTTTACTACTATTTACTACTAAGCACTTAGTATAGTGCTTTGCACACAGTAACCACTCAATAGATACAATTGAATGAATGAATACTATTCCTACTTTCTTGTGGTGGGCAAGATCATGGGGACACATATTTGACTCTCCCAAGTGCTTAGTACAGTTCTCTGTGCGTGGTCAGCGCTCAATACATGCCATTGATTGATGGCTGAATAAATCAATGGCTGCTTCCCCTTCTAGACTATAAACTCCTTGTGGACAAGGAACATGTCAACCAACTCTATTGTACTATACTCTCCCTGGTGCTTAGTATAGTGCTCTGTACGTAGTAAGGGCTCAATAAATACGATTAATTGATTCCGCTCAATAAATACCATTGATTGATCGATTGATTGATGACACACGGCCGGTTTGAGGTTACCCATTTTCTATTAGACTGCAAATATACCATAATAATAATAATGTGTTTGATTCACCGGATTTGAATAGTACTTGTGTCATTTATTGAGCACATGCTATGTTCCAAACACTGGAATGGATAAAGTCCAGTCGCGGCTTAGTGGAAATAGCCTGGGCTTGGGAGTCAGAGGTTGTGGATTCTAATCCCGGCTCTGCCACTTATCAGCTGTGTGACTTTGAGCAAGTCACTTCACTTCTCTGTGCCTCAGTTACCTCCTCTGTAAAATGGGGATTAAGACGGGGAGCCCCACGTGGGACAAGCAGATTACCTTTTATCTACCCTAGTGCTTAGACCAGTGCTTGGCACATAGTAAGTGCTTAACAAATACTATTATTATTATTATTACTATTAGATCAGATGCAGTTCCTGTCCCAGATGGGGATCATAGTCTAAGAGGAAGGAAAACAGATACTTTAATGACCATCTTATAGACGAGGAAACTGAGTCATGGAGAATTTAAGTGATTTGTCCAAGATCACACAGCAGGAAAGTGACCCCAGCCCCCTGCTCTTTCCATTATCATACACCCTTTATCCCCACATCAATATCGACCATCCAGTGGTACTTATTGAGCTATCACTGTGTGCTATATTAAGCACTTGGAGAGTACAGCAGAATTGATAGACACATTCCCTGACCTCATTGAGCTTGTCTTCCCTCCTACTTAAACTGAGAGCTCTATGTGGGACCAGAACTGTGTTCAGAGGGATTAACCTGTATCTACCCCAGTGCTTTGAACAGTGCTTGACACGTGGGGAGCACTTAAGAAATAATAAATAAAAATTATAAAATAAATAAATAAATAAATAAACTGCATCCAAACAGATTAACCTGCATCTATGAGAAGATACAAGAGCCACAAGAAGCAGTGTGGCTCAGTGGAGCTGGTTTTTCAGACTCCAGACTGTACACTCCTTATGGGCAGGGAACGTGTCTACTAATTCTATTGTATTGTACTCCCCTAAGTGCTTAGTACAGTGCTCTGCACCTAATAAGCATTCAATAAATACCTTTGCTTGATTTTTAACCAGTACTTGGAGGAATGGGTGTGGCCTAGTGGAAAGACCAACCAATCAGTCAGACATAAGTATTGAGGGTATATTGTCAGCAGCCTGTCTCAGTGAAAAGAGGCGGGGCTTTGGAGTCAGAGGTCATGGGTTCAAATCCCGGCTCCTCCACTTATCAGCTGTGTGACTTTAGGCAAGTCACTTGACTTCTCTGGGCCTCAGTTACCTCATCTGTAAAATGGGGATGAAGACTGTGAGCCCCCCGTGGGACAACCTAATCACCTTGTTAACCTCCCCAGCGCTTAGAACAGTGCTTTGCACATAGTAATCGCTTAATAAATGCTATTCTTATTGTTATTCTTGTTTGGAGTCAGTGGTCATGGGTTCAGATCCCGGCTCCACCAACTGTCAGCTGGGTGACTTTGGGCAAGTCACTTCACTTCTCTGTGCCTCAGTTGCCTCATCTGTAAAATGGGGATTGACTGTAAGCCCCCCGTGGGACAACCTGATCATCTTGTAGCCTCCCCAGCATTTAGAACAGTACTTGGCACATAGTAAGCACTTAATAACTGCCATCATTATTATCATTATTACTACCCCAGTGCTTAGAACAGTACTTGACACATGGGGAGTGCATAATAAATAATAAATATAAATAAATAAATAAATGAGCATGCAGTCTAGAGATGCATGGAGACTGCCTGGATCCTTTCAGTAAAAATGGTTTTTTTACGGTGTATGTTTAGCACTTACTATGTGCCAGGTGCTACAATAATAATAATAGCATTTATTAAGCGCTTACTACGTGCAAAGCACTGTTCTAAGCGCTGGGGAGGTTACACGGTGGTCAGGTTGTCCCACAGGGGGCTCACGGTCTTAATCCCCATTTTACAGATGAAGTAACTGAGGCCCAGAGAAGTTGTGACTTGCCCACAGTCACACAGTTGGCAATTGGCAGAGCCGGGATTTGAACCCATGCCCTCTGACTCCAAAACACGGGCTCTTTCCACTGAGCCACGCTGCTTCTCTGCGCTCTTCTCTTCTAAACGCTGGGGTAGATACAAGTTAATCAAGGCAGACACAGTCTACGTCCCACATGGGGCTCACAGTCTTAATCCCCATTTTACAGTTGAGGTCACTGAGGCACAGAGAAGCCAAGTGACTTGTCCAAGACAGACGGCAGACAAGTGTCAGAGCCGGGATTAGAACCCAGGTCCTTCTGGCTCTCAGGCCCGGGCTCTTTCCGATAGGCCACACTACTTCTCCACTGTGGCCGCTAAACCCCACATCCGACACTTTTCCTGACAACAGATAAAATGGCACATAGAGTTGTCACGTACCAACTGAGAAGGGAGGGATTGAGTCGACCAGTCTCGTCTGCCTCCTCTTCTCCGAACGCCGGAACCCCAAGAGCAAATCTCTGCTGGTCACCTCCTCTCCCTTTGATGAGAGGCCGGAACGAGCCGAGCCGTGGACCGGGTGGGATATTTGATCCCTCTTTTGTTCCAGGGCATCTTTGTATCACCGTGCCCCCCCCATCACCGCTTTTACTAGTTGGGGTGCTTGTCTAGGGAGGGCTGAGGAGCTCAGAGACACAGTGAAACCACTTGAGACACTGCATTTCCTGCTAGGCCTTTGCTAATCTCCTGGCACACCTGGAGTTTTGTTGTTTGTTTGTTTTGATGGCATTTGTTAGGCACTTACTAGCGCAGTTTGAACAATCCACTTAACCTGTGGTCCAGGAATTCACGTTCAGGTAATAATAGTAATAATAATAATGACATTTGTGAAGAGCTTACTATGTGCACAGCACTGCGAAGGATACAAGGTGATCAGGTTGCCCCACGTGGGGCTCACAGTCTTCATCCCCATTTTACAGAGGAGGGAACTGAGGCCCAGAGAAGTGAAGTGACTTGTCCAAAGTCACACAGCTGACAATTGGTTGAGCCAGGATTTGAACCCATGACCTCTGAATTCCAAGCCCGGGCTCTTTCCACTGAGCCACGCTGCTTCTCATGGTACGTAGGTACTATGTACTTAGTAATAGTAATAATAATGGCATTTATTAAGCGCTTACTATGTGCAAAGCACTGTTCTTCTCATAGGTACACAGTAGAAGTCTTAAGTGCAATAATTAAGTGCTTGCTGGGTGCAGA